>NC_083762.1:68389920-68607420 GCF_963514075.1 Conger conger | reverse complement strand
AATTTGCCCGCAGGGAGGAGGACCACTTCCAGGTGTTCAGAGTGCAGGTGAGCACAGGGGCTGGACAGTCCTGGTGTGTGTTAGTTTTTGTTTGTGTGTTTGTGTGTGTGTGTGTTGGTTTTGGTGTGTGTGTTTGTGTGTGTGTGTGTTTATGTGTTTGTGTGTGTGTGTGTTTATGTGTTTGTGTGTGTGTGTGTTTATGTGTTTGTGTGTGTGTGTGTGTGTGTGTTTATGTGTTTATGTGTTTGTGTGTGTGTGTGTGTTTGTGTGTGTGTGTGTTTATGTGTTTGTTTGTGTGTGTGTGTCTGTGTGCGTGTGTCATGTGTGTTTGTGTGTGTGTGTGTTCTTGCGTGTGTGTGTGTGTTCGTGTGTTTGTGTGTGTGTGTGTGTGTGAGTGTGTGTGTGTGTTGCGCGTGTATGTGTGTGTGTTCTTGCGTGTGTGTGTGTGTTCGTGTGAGTGTGTGTGTGAGTGTGTGTGTGTGTGTGTGTGTGTGTGTGTGTGTGTGTGTGTGTGTGTGTATATTGTGAGGAGGGTGACGTTGCGTTCTGGGTCCCCTCTTGCAGGACTACTCGTGGGAGGACCATGGCTTCTCGCTGGCCAACAGGCTGTACTCGGACATCGGGCACCTCCTGGACGACCGCTTCCGCAAGGTGGCGGCCCTCCCCTCCCCCCGCGGGCCCGACCTGAAGAGGGCCATCTGGAACTACATCCACTGCATGTTCGGGATACGGTGAGGGGGCCTTTATGCTCTCACACACACTCACACACACTCACTTACTCACACACACACTCACTCACACTCGCACACACACTCTCGCACACACACACTCACTCACTCACTCACTCACTCTCGCACACACCCCCTCACTCTCTCTCACACACACACACACACACACACACACACACACACACTCACACACACACTGCTTTAGTGCCTGTTCTGGCCATTCTGGCCAGCTACATATATTCCGCCACATAGCCCATGGCCTTGTGGGAATTTCCCCAGCATGCTTTGCCAGAGAGAGAGAGCGGGGTTGCTCGCAGAGCGTAGGCCCTGCTGCTCCAGCTGTGGCTCTCTCCAGCGGTCCCGGGGTCAGTGTGACCGTGGCGGTCAGGGACGAGCAGCCATCGGGGACGGTTCTATTTAGACGCGCTGACCACCTCGCCCGTGAATGTGACCGCAGCAAATCATTACGTCGTTCATCAGGGGAGCAAAAACTGGAAAAGACGGTCCTGTTCAAAGCCTGGGTGTATTCGCCAGCCCCGTCTCAAGGGCATGTCACTTGATACTATAGCTGTCTATCTGACGGCCTCTAAAGCCAAAATTCTCACCAGTGCTCTATCCACTGTGGGCTGGTTGGAGGTCAACATATTTATTGTTGAAGCTGCTTGGGTGGCAGCAGGAAATTGCATGATTGGTGTATGTGCTGGTGTCCTCTTCTCTCTGTTGCGTGCCCAGTGTTTCCACTTTTTGCTTGTCTGTCTGAGCCCCTAATGTGTGTGTGTGTGTGTACACCCACAGGTACGATGACTATGACTACGGGGAGGTGAACCAGTTGCTGGAGCGTGGGATGAAGCTCTACATCAAGAGCGTCACCTGCTTCCCTGATGCCAGCAAGGGCCCGCTGTGTCCCCTGCCCTGGGCCCCGCTCAAACCTGCAGAGAAGGTGAGAGCCTCTCTCCTGCAATACAGCCCCCCAGCCCTGTACAACCGTGCCCCCCTCAACCTGCTAATATTTAAATGTATACGGCAAAAGTAATGTTTCTGCATACCTAGATACTACCATATTCCAGTCTTTATAACCGTAAAATGCATACAGCAGAAGTAATGTTTCTGCAGACCTAGATATTACCACATTTCCAGTCTTTATAACTGTAAATTATGCTCTGTGTACTGTTTTTTTACCCATTGAATTCAGTAGAACTTATCTATCCCACAGGGGCCAATTCAATTGGATAACGCAACGTTGTTGTTTTTCTTGTTTTAACGAATTGCTTGGATCGGTTTGTGGCCGTGTCTGCTACAGCACGTGCGTGTTCTCACACCCTCTCTCCCTCCTCTCTCCCTACCCTCTCCCCCCTCTCTTTCTCTCTCTCCTCGCTCTCAGGTCCATATCAACGTCCTCATCATGGAGGCCAGGCTGCAGGCTGAGCTACTTTATGCACTGAGAGCTATCACTCAGTATATGATTGCCTAGGCAGAGGGAGGGAGAGAGGGAGGCAGAGGGAGAGAGGGAATGAGGGAAGGGGAGAGAAGAGAGACAGAGAGGCAGTCCCCCATGGTGCAGAGGGGGCTTGCCAGGTGAAGGAGAAGGCGAACCGCTTTGGAACCGGGTGGGCAGGGGAGGGGGGATGGGGGGGGTTCAGATTCTGTCGAGGTGCAGATGAGCACCGTTTGACATTGAGATGGGTGAAGTCATGGGGATCCACAAGCGGTATTCATGCTGCCTGACGGACATACTCTGGTTCAAGTTCTTTGCCAAAAACACTTTAATATGGTGGAGGCCTCTCTGTCTATAGGATCCCTCTCCCCTTCCCTCTCCCCTATCTCTCCACTGTTTTTATTTTCCATCTTTTGCGGCCACACTGCTGCCGACGATTAATGTGCAATTATTATTATATTATTACTATGATGAACATTGAAACTCTTTAGACTGTGACGGAGGAAGAAGTTGAGACTGAGAGACTTTCCCAACACCCGATAAAATGTCTCTCGCGTTTATTACTTTTTTTGGGTTAACTTCTGTTTCATTTTTTGTATTTTTTTTTTTTAAGTTGACTGTTTTTGTTCATTTATCTATTTGTTTTTTTATCCTTTTCCGTGTTCCCACTTGACGTCGTCCTCCATTTTGACTTGTCGTGAAAGGCAAAGCAAGACTTGCGTTCGCTCAGCATGTCTCGTGCTGAGCAACCTGAACAAATACACTGCAGAACAATAGTTTTTCCTTTTTTAATAGCACTTTTAAAAATATATATATATATATGTGTATTTATAGAATAAACACAAGGCTGTTTATTAGTGCGGATGCAAGGCTGTTTATCGGTGGGATAGATCTTTTCTCTGATGCCAGGATTTTGCCGTCCCGCAGTTCTGGATATTTGGAGCCGTGTGGAAACATTGGCACAGTGTGTCGAACCACTTCCTTTACCTCCCTGATCCACTTCATAAGACTGACCTCAGATCATGCCGTGAGGGTGGAGACAGTGGCCACTGGTCTGCACACTTAAACGAGAGCTGATTGGAGATCAGTGTAGTTAAGGAATGGTTCTGAACACCCTTCTCCTCTGGTGTTGTCAGGGCACACGCTTGCTAACGAAGACACGTTCAGCACAGGGCTGGGGTCCAGACTCAACATGAGGGTGCTTTTTCTTTTAACATCTGTGCCTTTTGGTACCATCGCACCGTTTTAAACATATTATTGGGTAACGGGATAAAGTCATGGCCTAATTCAGCTTTGTACAGGAAGGAAACCGAGCAGTGATGTGATATGCTTTGGTGATGGTTTTGTGACCTCAAGACATAAGATCAAATGAAGGAATTTCCAAACTTGGCTGACCTCATCCACTTTAATTCAGAGACAGCTGCAGGGGTCAGTTCTTGTCTCGTTTGTAACCCTACAGACGTAGGGGTCCTGTAGTCTCAGTGGAAAAAATGTTGTTGTTCATATGTGCATCATATGCAGGGTTTGCCACAAACTGGATTGGTGCAAAATAAGAAAAGAAAGTGGACTTGTTTGTACTATTTTGAATACCAAATAGGCACGGACAGACTGCATTGAAACTGTTGGAGTGTACTGGAGTGTGGGGTTTGTCCATTGAACAAGAGGTCAGAGCCACATATCTGGTTGGCTGACACTTACTTGACTAAATGAGAGTGGACACCTCACTTGGTCATGTATTTATACCCCCCCCCCCCACTTTAGCCTGAAGAAATGAGCCAATTGACATGTTTTCAGCAAAGGTACAGCTCTTTATGCTGAACAACGTTGGTACCGTCAACTAAACATATAAAACATTTCCTTTTTTATTTTTAACGTGTTTTATTTTTACTTTTTACGATTGTTCTTCTCGTTTTGTTCATGTTTTGGGTTTTTGCTGCTATGTTTCCTCCCATGGTGCTGTACCCTGAATATTTCAGAGGCAGTGAGGTTGGAAGAACCCCTGTGTGGCCATCGTTGTTGAAAATGGCTGTCTGTGTGCATATCGGAAGCGATGTACGTATCTGCGTGTTTCCCAGGACGCTTGACGAATCCCCGAATGTTCAAGTTGCGTCTGAATTGCACCACCATAAGCACTTAGAACGGGTGCCTTTTTCGAGTCAGGAACATTTAGACTGTGATTGAGAATTGTGACCGATCTTCGGGGGACTGAACTCTTGACTCTCCCGTTGTTGACTGGGCTGGGCTGAACTGTGGCAGAGACGGGCACCGCTGTATGGGATTGCTCCACCAGGCTCTCTGAAGCTCCGCCCGTCTCGGAGTGCGGCAACACCGCCACAAGCTCCCCTGCACGCCAGAACCCCAGCACGGCTTTACCCTTCTATGCTGCCCAGGTCAGCGGACAGCGGCACACAAGCGGACAGACTGGAGAGGAAACACTGTAGGAAGTGTTGGGTTCTGGTGCACTACACGGCTAATGGCATTGGCTGATCTTTGGCACCTTTTTGTGACATCACTTCCACGTCAACCAGTGGAGGAGCTCTTCCCCGGAAGAGCATCACAAAGGGAGCCGCCCAAGCTTCTCTTCCAGCCCAAAGTACTACAAAGACAGGAACACCAACACTGAGACTGGCTGGCAGGCCATGGCTGTAGCCCAGGTGATTGATATTTACCACGTAAATGTATGGACAAACAAAAATAATAAAAAAAAGTTTAAAAAAATAAAATTAAAAAAAGTAACATGAAACATGAAAAAGCAAACAAAAAAAAGTTTTGAAAACTTGGAAAAGACTTATTTTTTCTATAAAGATAAATATGTTCTATTAATGTTTGTCTGTGTAGTTTTTTTTCCCCCTGAACCAGTGTTAAATTCTCTTGTGTATAAAGAGAAGAAAAACATTTTCTCTCCTGGTGTATAAAGATTGATTGGTAACAATGTTTTCTGTAAGCAGGGGGGTTTGAAACTTAGTCCTGTGGGCCCACTGTCTGCTGGCGTTTGTTACAGCAAATCTTTTAACTCAGTGCAACCAGCAATGGTTCACTTCCATTCGGTGTCCGTGAGTAGGGATCCACTATTTCCACTCAATTCATGTCAGTCTATAGTCTACTAAAAATGGTCAATTACCGCATTGCAAAAATAAATTAACCTGATTGCTAAAGTCCTATGACATTGTATTATCAATACATATTTCTGTAATTCTGCATTGAGAGCTTAAATCCTCCCAAGACTTAATAGGCCTTAATTAAGAACAATTAAAGCTCGTTACAATTAAGAGGATTCAATTATGATTAGGACAAAATGAGCATACACAGCGGGGCCCCTGGGTCGAGGTTGAAAGCCCTTTTGTTTTGGTGTTTAGTTGGCGTTTCAAAAGCAAGACGGAAAACTACAGACTTCTGGTGGACATATTGTTAAACGAACAGGTGTATGCTACAACAACACAATGTGCAGGTAAAGTAGCTGATATACCATTATTTCCTAACTTTTCTTCGACAATTTCGTGTACATAATCCTTCACATATTGTGTGAATAGGCTATTGGTTTTTCGTCGAGACTGCGAAAACCTTGTTCCCTTGAGGGGGACGAGGGATCTCGGTCCAAGTTTTAACTTTAGACAGTTATGGAATTGTGGCGTGGTCCCAAGAGTGGCATTTAAAAAAATGCGGACAGCTGGTGGGCTGATTAAACACTTGCGGACACATTACATATCGACTCATCAACTTACCGTAGGCTACTTGGAAGCGTAATCTCGTAGCATGTTACCCAACACAGTATAGCAGTATAGTAGCCCCTACAGACGCATATCCTACGCTACTTGTCAGCCATTTCGGCGTTGTATCTGCAGAGTGAAGGTCGTAGTGTCTTTTTAGAGAGACGTACGCATTACACCAATGCTTGATGCGATATATTTTTCGTTGTGGTTTAGCTGTTTCTTAGGTCTGGAAGATTCGTAGACTAGTTGCTTAGTGTGTGCAGTATTGATGGGGGTGTTACAATTAAATGCATCCGTGTGTATCATGGCCTCTCACCAATATATTTGCCTTTAGCAGATTAACCATTGCTTCATATCTGTTTTAGAATAAATATTCTTAATTGAATAAAGTTGCACATTGCTACATGTTTAAAAAATATAGCGATTTCTATGACGATGCATTTCCCCCTTTGCTTATACAAGCGTGCCCCCTAGCCGCAGAAATGAACAATTGCACTGTGTATTGCACAGATCATCCAGATCTTTTCCAGTCATTTAAAAGTACCCTAATGTTTTACTGCATATTCTTAACATTTGGGTGTTTATTGTATAGCACTGACAATTGAGCTTTCTTAGTTTTAAGTTTTAAGGAAAGCAACATGCTGCTTTGTTGTGCACATATACTTGCTCAACGTGCAAATGCTTCAAGCTGTTTGGTGAGGTTTAAAAAAAAAAGGATATTCTGGAATTAACCCTAAGGTAGTGTTTTCCACTTCTATCAACTATTGAAGAGTACCGTCATACTTATGGTGAATTCACGAGGCTGACAGACCTGGCATATACAGACTGCATTTGCAACTTCGATTGGCCCAAAACCCTATTAGACGGCATTTTTGTTGTTTCCATGGCAACACATGCTGTCTGCAGTTGGCACTCCCGCTGCTGCTCATAACCAAGGCCTAATTATCGAATTCGCAAGTTTCGCTCTGCTGACGGAAATGTATGTCTCGTTTCTGGATCCCGTCCAAACGCTCCCTCCGGCGTCTTTCTTTACACGTTTCAGTGCTGGTCTCTGTGCCTTAGTGTGCCGCTGAATGGCTGCATTGTGGGAGAAGTGTCTCACTCCAGTGATTTATCACTGCCCGCTTGGCTAAGCCTGCAATCCCCGACCCTCGACCCCGAGCTTTCGCCCCTTTTCTCGAGCCTGAAATGCTCTCCTAACAAACCCCACCCCTTCCACCCCCACAAAAAAAAATCCCTTGAAGGAATATGGGTCACATTTCAATATGTCCTCAAAAAGAGGTCAACTATAAGGAAGTTCCTGGAAGTAAGTGCACCCTATATAGTACAAGCACTACTGTGACCTGTGCATGAAAATAACAATGTATTTGTAGTGGAAGGCAAAAGCAGTAGTTGTGTATCTGTAGTATAAAAAAAAAAGTATAAAAAAAAGAAAAAAGTGTCAAATAAGTCCAGCAGCTCAGACAAGGACTGGTCAATGTGACAATCCAACCATTATTTCTCTTAAAGTCTGGAACTGCCATCTGCCTTCTCATAACCCCAGCCCTCCAAACTTCAACCCCTCCCCTAGCTTGTCCATATTGTAAAAAAAAGAAGAAGAAAAAAACCCTTTTGCCCTCCCTCTCTTCCGTTTTCCCATCTCGGCATTCATACGCAGGCTCACACAGATCGCTGTTGTCCTCTGTAGTGGGAGACCGAGCTATTACCACAGTCTAAAAGGAGAGTGATGTTGTAGAGCAGTGGTTCTCAACCTTTTTGAGCCCCCCAACCCCGAAGAAACATTCCTGACACCCTCCCCACAGGAGATGTGATGTCAACCTGTCTGTTTGTCATCATTGCATTGACTCCATCTATACACACTCCAATGTAGTTCGTCAAGCTTATTCCATTTAAATGATTGAAAAGAAATAGCCGCGAAAAATTCCATAGAGAAACAGCAAACGGTGCATTGAGTGTGCTGTCTGTAGGGAAATGGTTCTTATATTTCATATGCTCTGAGGCCCTCCTAGTAGTTTCCTGTTTTGGGCCTCAGGGCCCCCTGTTGAGAAACACAGCTGTGGAGGCCCTCTATTCACCCTTGTGCCACTGTGCCTCATTCAGGGTATTTCTGGAAGTTTGGAGTTGAACTGCTCCCAAGCAGTCAGTGGCTGAAGTGTCTTTGGGTTTCCATGGTAACCTTTGAAGGACTTGCTCCTGGCACCTGAAGTGTGGGTCGCACAGTGCTTTTGTGCTGCATCCAGCTGAAGTTTACTGCGCACAATGGGAACCAATCCACTGCACTCTAATGACTGGCAGCTACAATTCTGTCTTTCACATCAGCTAATCTTTGGAGGCTCAGGCACTATCTTTGAAGGTATTTCTGACCAATTTTACAGAATTCCTTCAGCCCTTTAACTGTGTTTTTCTTGTAGACCACATTATGTTTGAGGTATGACTTCAAACACAATTTTGTCCTTTTTATGACTGTTAATGCGATTGTACATATCATCATGAGGTTGCAAAAACAACATCGTGCACCAATTGAGAAGACGACAAAGTTCTAAGATCTTTCAAGCTTTAAGCAGTTATACATTTTCTAAATCTGTTGTGGCCATGGTTGACTTCACCAATGGTAAATCTACTGTTTAAATCACTGAGACTTTCTCTGGAGCATTCAATGTATTGTACCTTGGGGTCCAAGGCTAACATCTTGAAGAGGCCACATGCAATTTTTAGAATCTACACCTGAAAGGCAGGAAAGAAGAAATCTTAGAAATGAAATGAATCACAACTGAATTTGTTAAAGATTTAGTTTATTTCCTTTCTCTGGGACTGCTTTCAGAGCTGTCACCTCCAAATTAACTTTACAATATGTAAAGTGAGACCAGGAGAGGAAAAGAAAGAAAATCAGAATTAATCAAAACTTACACATGTACTGGCTATGTACAATTCACCAACCCCCCTCCCCCCCATCAAAAAAAAAACAAAAAAAACTATACCCTCAAGTACTAAAGTAATTAATATCAAATGGGATGCTTACCAATTATTTCTTAGAAAAAGAAGAAAACTACATGCTATATTTAAACTTAGGAAAATAATGAGAAGTAACAAATGCACAAAACAACGAGAAGAGTAAAATGAATGGGATAAGGGCAGATTTAAAAGAATAAGGTCTGCTGGCCTCCAGTACAAAGCAGCAGGGCTGCTTCCTGCTGAGGGATTGAGGTGTGCAGCCCAGCAAGCGCTGTCTGAGTGGACATCTTCTCTCTCCGAACTCTTCCAGCACCCAGACTGTCATTCTAACACTGGATATTCCACACACTCGCACTCACGCCGAATACTCGGCACTCGGATTGTCACCGTGCCGTCACGCTCACACCGAATATTCCCACACGCCGGATTGTAGCTGTCACACAGACTATTCCACACGGGATTGTCGCGCTTTACAGTCACTCGCAAACCGACTCCACACTCAAGATTGTCGCTCGACCATGTCTCGCGTGATTCTTTAACACTCGCAGACTGTCAGTCACACCGAGTGTTATTCACTATGAACTTTCCAACAATTAGATTGCCCCTTCCTCGCATGGTTACGTCACACTAGCTTCTCAATACTCAGGTTGTCCCTCGCCTTTTTAAACATAGTCACACTTGCACGGTTTTCAGCACGCCCACACAAACTCGCTCAAATCGAGTGTAAAGTCACGCACCTACATACATACACACACACACACACACACACACAGCAACACAAAAACACAATTAAGTACTTGCACATTCATTCACCTTCTCACACATGCACTTTCAAACTTGTGTGAGATAAGCTGACAGACTATCACACACACACACACACACACACACACACACACACACACACACACACACACAAAAACACACATTGCAGAGAACCTGAAGAGAAGAATGCCCAAAAGACACGGGCTACAGCGTAAACACGTCTGGTTCATCAAGGTATAAAATCATCCTAACAATCATTCACTCTTACAAAGCCATCAGTTCTTTTTTTAGTATGAAATGTTATGAAATATAACTGCAAATATACATCACATATACTCTATTAAATTGTAGACTGTTCTGCATTTAGTTAGTGTATTTGCAATCTTTTTTAATGACAATAATGGGGGACAACCAGTTTTTTCTTTCTCACTCTAACCACTACATATACACATTGTAAATTAATTAAATGTTCCTTGTGCTGCTAATAAATCATTTCAAAACCCTGAAGGTTAAACAATTCCAAAGAAGAATACAATTCTTCACATATCATGTATATTTGCATGTTGGATAACATCAAGCACAGGTCAGCAAGAGATCAACATAATGCTTCAGGATTTGGTTTTTCATGTTGCCCTGGTTACAGCTGAATTATGAATGAGTTTTGCTAATCGACAAATCTCATGGGGAGACCTGCAAAGAACAGTTTTAAGAGTGAAAACCTTGCACACCCTCCCTCCAAAAACCATAATACAAATGTAAAAATTACAATGATAAAGAAAACAAAAAAACAAAACAAAAGAAGTTTAGTCATGTCTTGATCTGATACAGCTTGCAACATGCGATAGTGTTCATTGGCAGTTTTCCAACCTGGAAATTTATTTATTTTGTTTAAAAAAACAAACCAGCAATATCAAATCCTAGGACTGTTCCCAGAATGTCATATTTCAGGGGATATCTGCCATTCCAAATTATTTTATTATTTTTAATGGGAAACCTTAGCAAAATCTGAATGTGCTCCAATGCTAAACGACCTTTAAATAACCTGGTCGCCACGGGAGCAGGCCAGGACTCCACATGGGATGGGTGGGGCCTGTTTTACACTCAGGAATCGCCCAAAAAAATGCACAAATGACATCTGATCACCTCTTTACTTCCTTTTGGGCATCTACCTTTTCCTTTCAAAACTGAACCAGAATAGATATTTGTAAACGAGCGCTTCAGGGATTCAAGACCTGTGCTAACCGACGCGTGAACCGAATGTGAAGATCGAGGTTTTAAAGGGTCTGGTCAAAGTGCCAAATTAACTGTTCTACTCGGAGGGGTGCAACATACCATGTATCTTTCTACATGGCTGAGGCTAGCCTGGGCGCTACAGTGACAGGCCAGAGTTTGTACTCTGGGTCGGGCACAGAAATTCACTGCCAGACAAGAGTTCTTATTTCCAAACTGTGAAGTGAAGAGATTTCTAGCCTGCCTCAGTGAGGCGTCTAGTCACTGCGAAGGCTAGAAAAACACAAAGTGAAGCTTCTAAATGTCAGCTTTCCTCTGCCTAATGTTCTTCATTTAAATGTAATATTTTATAAGCCAGTTTCTTTGAAACTTGTCTACACTGATACTGTTACTCCTAAATCCGATGAGCTGTTCTTAGTGTTCCTTTGGTTATGTATAAAATCTAAGTGCATTTCATCTTTTATAAAAAATAAAATATATAGAAAATGATTGTTAAAAATTATCTGAAATGAATTTATTTCTCCTCTGATTAAAAAATGAACACATTATTTTTTGCTTACAGTAGTAATATATTTTAAATCCGTTAATGACACTCAACTAATTAATAACTTCCATCTGAACTGTATATTAAACCTATAATCAAATATACTTTATTTTGTTTACACTGTATTCATTTATTACAAAATGTTAGTATATGAAAATCTAATCCGCAATAGAAAAAAAGTTTTCATAATCGGCCCGTTTCTCCAGTTTGTGGAGAAAGGCAGAAGCTGCACTTTCCTTTTTAAAATGACAATAAAAGCTCCAAGAGAACTGTACCTTTTTTGTGAGTTTTCCCATTTGCTTAGTATGGAAGGTTATCTACATTTTGTACGTTGCAATGAGGATATAGCCCAATGCCGTTCCATTTTGTTAAACTGAACAATGAGCACAGTTCTCCCCCTTCCGTTTGGAGAAAGGTCATCGGGGGGTGAGTTCTAGAACCATTTCTTGTCCCCGTTAATGTTCCGGAAACATTCTCGGATGCACGCAAAGTTCAAACTTTCCAGCGTACGGTTTCCTGGACCATGAGAATACAAGGCTGGCCAATCGACAGTTGACCGGCATTGAGGGGAAAAGAAACATTATTCCAGAATGCCCTGCACACACATCATGACATTTCTTCATATCAGTATACTGTTAGCTTCACTGTGCACAAAAAGATCAGCAGAATGAAACCCTTGCAGATAGTCACCACTCACACACTGGCAAAGGCTAGTTGCTGAGTGGCAGTCACAAATGCCATAAGGTAAATGCATATTTTTAACAGCCAGACTATTAAACCTGGTAAATATTTTGTCCTAGCTGTTTGACCCCCCCCCCCCCCCCCCAATCGAAAACAAATTTGTACCGTTAATGCAATATTGAATAAGCATGAACCCCCCCCACTGCTCACAGCCTTATGACTGAGCTTTCCTTTCCCTCAAGAAGTGTCTATGATCTCAGGGGATGTTGTTCTGGAGCGTGGGTCACCTTCATGCCCAACATGGTCGCTGGCATCCACAAATGGTCCCCCCCCAATAAGACACATTTCCTGCATCATCTTCTCCTTCAAATGAAGGAGATACAGGGGAAGAGGAGTATCATCCAGTCTTACTCGTACTGTAGTAATATGTGATATCTATAAGAATTACCGCATTGTGCTCCACTTAGACACTGTTTTTCCCTTCCTTTGCAATGCTATTATCAAAGACCCCACTTGACATAAAAGCCAAAAACAATGTCAAATAATAAAAAGTAAAAGTCCAAAAGTGTTGCACAAAATATTCCAGCATGAATCTCCAGGTTCCTTGCTCTCTCCTTCTTTCTTTCTTGGGAGGAAAAACCACCATTGGCACATGACACGGATGAGGTCTGGTTTTTGTGTTACAAATGGAATAAAATTAAAAAACTGGAAAAAAACTACAGAACCAAACTACAAAAAAAGAAGCTTGTAAAACAGAGTTGGCATAGACCAAGTGAGCAGTCAGCAGCCATGAGTACACTGCAGAGTCGGTGTGTTTGGTGGTATGGTGGTGGAGGAGAAGTGGGGACCCCCATAGGGGGTTTTGTCCTGTTTTTGGGGGGGCGGGGGGGGAGTGTGAGGTTGATGACGGGTCTGTCCTGCAACAATGGAAAATAAATACAAATGAAGATCGGCATCCCTGTCGTGTCCTAATCATGTTGGACATAGACGGAGGACGGGAGAGAGAAAGGGGGAGGGAAGGAGGAGAGAAAGGGATGAGGCCATTCAGAGAAAGAGGATGTGATGAGGACAATGGGAGGAAAGGAAGGAGAGAGGAGGAAACGAATGTGAAGGACACTCGCATGGATGAGTGCTGCACAGACTGAGGAAACCAGAAGCTTCTCTCTCCCCCCCTCACTGCCGATTGTTGCTCAGCAACGTCTCTCGGCCAAAGATCTATTCATTTACTTTTCATTTTTTTTTGTCTCCAAGCGCAATTTGGTTTAAGCAGTCTTTTACCGTAATTACATTTGGCTAAATTATTGAAATGGCTTCCATACATTCAGAAGCAAGGGCACTGAGGAATATGTTTGTCTGATTAAACGCATGTCCTTCGACTGCAGCCCCTCACTAATGAAAGCAGTGAAAGAGCCAAAGCTGGGACAGAATGCAAACTAAAGCCCAGTGCTGGTGAATACTGTATTGTGTGAATGCTAAGTGCTGAGGGGAAGAGGGCATTGAAATGGCTGCTGGCAGTGTGGCGTCAGTACCTGGCCACGGCTGCAGGCGGCGCCGGAGAGTTAGCTGGGCACCCAGTTGTGGGAGGAGCTCTGGGTGGTGGCGGGGCCCGGGTAACCCTGGCTGCCAGGCAGAATGGGGTCAAAGTTGAAGTCGATGGCGTCCCCGTCCATGAGGTCGCTGTTGATGATGTAGTCCACGTCGCAGTCCAGGTTCTCGGTGAACATGTCGATGTCCAGGTCGTTGGGCAGCCGGTCCTGGCTGGGGAGGAAGCAGCCGGGGGTGCCGAAGGGGCCCATGGCCTGGAGCCCGCCGTTCCCGCCCGCCAACGCCATCCCGCCGCCCAGCAGCATGCCGGCCCCGGCCGGGCAGCCCGAGCCCTGGGCCAGCTGGGCCTTCAGAGCGCTCATCTGGGCCGGGTCCTGGCCCATGCCTGGGAGCAGCATGCCGAGGCCTATCTGGGCCTGCTGCTGCTGCTGCTGCTGCTGCTGGTGTTGCTGCTGGTGCTGCTGTTGCTGTTGCTGGTGTTGCTGCTGCAGCAGCAGCTGCCCGCTCTTCGCCCGACCGTCCGCCATGGCCCCGCCCAGTCCCAGCAGCCCCGCCCTGCCCTGGCTGGGCATCAGCGGGTCCACCTGGGTCATCATGACGTCGCTGGGCGGCGGCGAATCGGAGGTGAGCAGAGCCTCCAGGCTGGAGGGCACGCGAACCCCAAAGTGGGAGCCCCGGGAGCCGGGGGCTGGCAGGGGGTTGAAGAGGGAGTTACCGAAGCTGGAGGAAGACGCCGGGCTGGAGCCGGCACCCTGGGCGACAGAGGACTGGACCCCAGGCTGGGCGGGGGGCTGCGGGGGCTTGGAGGGCAGCAGGGGGCGGAAGGAGGGGAAGCCCGCCCCCCGGGGTAAGAGGGTGGAGGCGGAGGGCAGAGGGGTGGGAGGCGCTGGAGGGGCAGGGCTGGGGCTGGCCCCGCCCTGCTGGCTGGTCATCAGGGTGAGCCCGTCGATGAGGTCCAGGTCCTCCATGAGCGTTTCGGTGAGCGTGGGCGGCACGCTGGAGCTGGCGGAGTAGCCCCCCAGAAGGCCCCCCTCCTCGGGCAGCTCGTCCTCGTCCTCGTGGCCCGGGGCGATGGGGGACAGCCGGCCGCTCAGGGTGCTGGCGTTGGAGCTGGTGCGCGGGCGGAAGCTGGTCCACATGTCGGGCTCGTCCAGGGGGCTCCCGCCGCCCACCCCCCACTTGGAGAACTGCTGGGAGGACCCGGGGCTGTCCCCGCCCCCGCCGCCCCCGGCCTCCCCCTGCAGGGCCCCCGGCCCCGCGCCCGCGGCCCCGCCCGCCTGCTTCTTGGTCTGCTTGGCGCGGATGCGGCTCTTCAGCAGCTTGCTGCTGTTGTCCATGGAGGCGGCGCGGCGGCGCGGGGCCTTGCCCGTCTTGCCCCCCTCCGGGTTGAGCATCCACCACGAGCTCTTGCCCGTCGACTCGTTGTGGACCCGCAGGAACTTGTTGTGCAGCGACAGGTTGTGGCGGATTGAGTTCTGAGGAGAGAGGCAGGTGTAGGACACGGCCGTTTAGCGGGTTTGTTGGCGCAGAGTAATTTGTTCACTGTATACACTGTGATATATGGACGCTGTATAACTGAAGACCTACAGCTGTTAGTAAAAAGGGGGCGAAGTAACAGCCTTAATGCAATTGCAGGTAGTCCTCGACTTACGACCTATGCAACTTACGACCGTGACCGCAAAGACAATATTGATAAAATATGACTTAAAGATGATTATAATATCATTACACAGTATAATACATGTAAGGTAATTATAACATAGGCCGACTTACGACCAGTTCCACTTACGACCGGTCGGTCGGAAACCAATTACGGTCGTAAGTCGACGACTCTGAATCATATCATGAGAGATGCAGACTGACATTCTGTACCAGGCAAGTTGTCTGTACTGATTATGTCTGAGAGGGACATTGCAGTAAACACTGGGAAAATGATCTGTATGCTCTAAGTTTCAGTGAAACAGCTTGATGAGGGATGGAAAAAACACACAAAGCGCCATTTTAATGACTCCCAAGGTTGCACCTGAATGTAGCTAATGAGAACCAGGCACAAAAATCTATGGAGAAATATGCATGGGTCCATCTCCATGTTTGAAGAGAGCCTGTGCATGAGATTTTTTTCCCCAATCCTAAAAATATCTTGATGACAGGTGAAAGATATATGTTGTTGGGTTCTGATTTCATCTAACAGGGTTAAGCTGTAAGTGTACATTACGATTCCTTCACAGTACAAGACATGGAGACAGTAGCAGAATTGATATTGTAAAAACTAGATGAATATAAAAGCCTTATGGATGTATGAATGTCATACAAAAGGTTGAAAGTGCTATCTATATTTTGAAAAATTCTGGAAATTAACTGAAAAATTCATCGGAAAATCAGAGCATTTTTAATATTTTTATTTTATTTATTTATATTTTTTTATTTTTGTTATTTTTAGTGCCGAGAGAAAGTTCTTCTGTGACTTGATGAAGGGATCTCCCCTGTCAACAGCAAACTATAGAATTTTTTTTTTTTAATAAAAAATGTCCGAGGTAAAATGTCATGCATTTGAATACACAAATGAGCCCGTTCAATAGAAACGTTTTAAACCAACGCCAAAGAAATGACAATTCCTGGCCAGCGCCCTCACTTATTCTCATTTTAAAACGCTGCCCAAGTTCAGCCTCCCTTTAAAGAGTGAGCCGCCTGTGTCCTCATTCTACATCCAGCCCTGCCGCTCCCCCTCCCCCTAACACTGCAGCACATACCAGAACCTGAGGGGGTGAGAATGCAGCAGTCCCGTATCCGCTTTCTCCGCACAGGACGACACGGAGCCCGTATCTGCTCCCCCTCTCTTCACCGGGCCGCGTCCCTTTTCGATGCGTCTTCCTGCCGTACTCGAAACCCCACACTCGCTTAACCCTGGATCAGTCCGCCAACGCACTTTTCAACCGGCGCGAACCCTCCGCACATTTCTTTCCATCGACAAGTCTCAAGAGAAAATCGGTCACTGTTTATGTAATGTTGTGAATACTACGGTGGATTTCTGAGTGCACACGGGGGGCATAAATTAGGGCTCTGGGGCAATACGGGCTAATTAGAAGTATTAATCTGAGCTGCATTTTTGTTTTTTTTAAGCCATCAATACACTAAGCCCTCCCTCACCACTTTGATGAAGCTCCACTGGTCCAATTATAATTATGAATTTAGGAGTTCTGTGACTGGGGGAATTCTGAGGGAAAACTTGGTGAAAATAAAGCCTGGCGCTGGTAATTTGACTGATTGGCCTGAAGGGGACCTCTTGCTCCACTAAATTTAAGGGACATCTTGGGGCAATGATTAGAAATGATACCCTGCGCTAAAATGTTCTGATTGTTCTGCCTCAAACATCATACTGACGTGTAAAGTGAAATTACACTGAAAAAAACCCAATCTGTCCAGCTAACCTTTTCTCTCTTCTGATATGTGGTGAGATTATGGGTCGAAAAAATGTCACTGATTGAAGTGTTCAGAACACCACATGGCAGATGAGGTTGGTTATTCCTTCATTTGATGATCAGTGGTATGAGTGTAACTTTTAGATCAATTTGAGATCATCAGACCAGTCCTCAGCCCTCAGTGCTCAATGTTCAAACTGCTCAATAACATTATTAGGGCAAATCTGCAGGAAGTTGCCCTAAAATAACCCCTATAATGTAAACTGCCAAATGAATAAATGATGCTAATAATGGTATCGATAATATTCTTTTTTTTGTCTTTCCCACATAAGTTAAACTGAATATGTGTGTAATTTCAATACAGATGCAACCTTGACTGTTGTGCAGACTAATCAGACTGATAATCTATATGCTTTTGGTCTTGTAACATGGGGCAAATAAGGGGCGCTACAAAGGACCATACATGTTTACCTTCCATCCAGCAGAGCTATTGCTGTCTCCTTTATCCTTGAAGTAGGGCACCGTTTTCACCATCCAGTCATATATCTGTGCCAGGGTTAGCCGTTTCTCAGGCGAATTCTCAATGGCCTGGCTGATCAGGTCCGCATAGGACTGGCTCCCCCAAGCGTTACGTCGCGAAGAGCCCTTTCGAGGAGTAGCTCCGCCCACTCCGGTGACAGCCCCGCCCTCTGAAGTGACCGCTTTCTCGGGCTCGGATGTGATTGGCGCAGCCTCCTGTTTGTCCTCTTCTGCGGGCGGCGTTCCTGCGGTGGACTCCGCACCGTCCGCCCCCTCCTGTTTGACAGCTGAGATGTCGGGCCTATGCAGCGGCCATGTGCACGACCTCGGGCGGCTTTGAGGTTCAAAGTCTGGGTCGATCGGGGGTACCTTTTCTTCCTCCATTATTATTTTTTTTAAAATATTTTCTTTCACACAAAGGTTAGTTAATAAACAGTATGTTTGCTTTTAGTATCAACACTTGTATCCGCTACTATTTTAAATTTTGCAAAAAAAAAGCTATAACGATAAATTTGTAAATAAGCATATAGCAAAAAATAGAAACTCGGTAATTTAAAAGATATTTTCGTATAAATCGTTTTGAGTAATGTTGGACACGTGCGTGCTACAGAGGAAAATGTGGCTGCTCAGGTCTAGTTAGGCTAACTGTGTCTCAGGAGACAGACCTGCAAATTGTTCGAGCACCTTCTCACAAGAAGTCAAGTTCATTCTCCGTCTCGACCCTCACAATAGCAATATATCGTAATCACAATAACAGACGAATGGTAGGGAAGAATCGCAATAATCTGACTACACCAATATAGCGTCAGTTAATCCTCCGATTGGAGATTAAAAGGACCAAATAATCTCCTTAATAGTAGCTAGCTAAAACCCTGATTTAAACCGGAGGCTGGAACGGGTTTGTTTTGTTTACATAAAAAGAACAAAGGAAATTCTAAGAGGAATGCACATAAAACGAAAAGGATTAGGTGCGAGAAAGAATCTGACAATAAATGAATATAAGCAAGGTGGCAAGTCGTTCATGCAGCTGCCAACGTCAAATACTGTAACTTACTGCCTCAAGTTTTAATAAAGCGCAATTTACGAATCAGTCTTAGTTACTTTTACTACCAACGCAAAGATAACTGCGTTTGTGTAAAGTGGCGAGATAAATACAAAACATAAGACTAAACAGATAAACCTGACGTAATTATTTATCCTAAATAGACCAAAATTCCCTTACTTTCCCTACACGTTTTCTATTTGGTCGTTTAATAAAAAGAAAATCATAGTTGACCAATCCCTGCGATACAATGGGGAGTTGGGAATTATAAAAATATAAGGATTACCGTAGTAGGTCAGTATTACAAAGCGACGTGACTGACTGGCTTTAGTCTACGAGTTGTAAACAATCTCCCCCTCCCTAACGTTATTTCACAGAAGACCGCACGACCGCGATGCTAACATTAGTTGTATTTTTTATTATTTTGTAGCTTGGGTGACTGACCAAGACTGGATACACTTTAGAACAGTTTTCTAGGAATAATATCAATGAAACATTTTAGAACCCCTTTCATTCCGTGACATTTAGCTAGCAAGCCGTTAATTTGGCATTTGACTAACGTTAAAACAAACTGCTGCCAACAAAATAATCTAGCAAGCTAACGAGCAAGATTCCAGTGAAACAGTACTGCTTCAATTGATATTGGTAGTTATCGTTTTTTTTCACAACTTCTTCATTCATGAATATTATGAGCCCCGTATATACTGAAAGCATAGAAGACAGAAAAACACATAGCCAACGCTAGCAAGCTAGCTAGAAAAACATCGGTGAATTTAGCATAACAATGAACTGCAGCAGCATATTCTGTCAACAATCGAACTGTAGTATTGTCATAATCTTACTAGAAAGTCTGGTCATGTTGGACAAGTAACAGGTGTGATGGAAATATTGGAAAAAGGAAATCCGTGTTCTCCAGTTTCAGGGCTGCACGCTCTTCCACGCTGCTGGAAAGCGCGTGCCACCAACTGCCATGTTTCTCGAGAGGCAGAACCATACGACACTCGCTCGGCCACAAGACGAACTGGCGATTCGCTTCAGATTATGTCCTTGTGCTTCTTCTCGTCTGCAGTATTTTCAGTAAAAGGAGTCAGTCGTGCACCCTTGTTGAAATTAGCGTATACTTCTAATCTTCGAGTTCAGTTACTCACTTTGCGGTCACTCGGGCAAAACTCAACCGCGGCTCTTTCAACATGACAAATAGCTGGCTAGCTAACTCGCTAACGTTAACTCCAATTATTTTTCAGTTAAAAATATAGAAGAAAGCCGAAAAGATCCATTCGTGTCCTCTTCAAAGAGTTTCCTTATAGACCAACGGCGTTGTTTCTATCCCAATCTGTATTTCCAAATACTCACTACACGGATATCTTTTTTGTTTTGTTTTGTTATGACTCGACGCGAAGCCTCCCTTCTGACGTCTGTTTACCACAGCAGGACGACTTGTTCTGCGCTTGCGTTTCAAGGGTTGCTGGGAAATGCAGTCATGTGATAACTAAGCGCCCTACTTTAGTTTAGCAAGTATAAATTAAGAACGAGCACTAAGCCAATTTTTCCCTGTCGAAATCACCATTATGTAACAGCCTTGAAGTCTGGGCCATGTGCTTCGAGCTAAAGTTGGCTAGACACTTCATGACATACTTAATTAGATTCTCTAATTAGATACTTACTCATTGAACTTGTGGCAAACTTATTTTTTCAGCACCATTTATCATGAACAGCAACAAACTGTTCGGGATTTTTTTTTGTTGCCTAAAATAAAAGTGTGTCAGTGCAATAATTTTGAATGTACCAATCTGAAAAACAATTATTTGGAATTCAAGCTGTAGTCTAAACATTAAACAGTAGTCTTAAAACGTTAAAATATGTATTTAAAAAAATCTTTCTCGTTGAAAGGAACCGAAGCATTTTTCCGTAGGCACTGTACTTAAAAATCTAAATGCAAGTCGAGTTGCAAAATTGAAATGTTCATCAGCACTTTGCACCAATTAATGCTTTGTCCTGCCTCCAGCAATCGCAACACACTGTACGTTTCCAAATGAAAACTACAAGTCCCATTACGCCGTGTATGCAGTTCAACTTTGATCTGGGGTGAGAAAGTGGGAGGTGGTAGAGGAGCCGCATGATGCAACTCCGCAGCCACAACCACAACCACGAGAAGGGAACTCCCAAGTGTGTGTGAGGCGGGGTTTTCACAAGTGGGACGTGTGGCTGATGTATTACCTCATGTTTACAGTTGGTATCACAGAAATAGGGTAGGTCCGCCGCTGAAATTTCAGACACAGTATCATATGTAGTAGATGCTAGATATCCCACATCTGAAATCTTGATGTTGCCTGGTATTTACTTTCATATGTAACCGTGCCCGGACAACACATCTTTGTACTGTAACGTTTCACAGGAACTCTTTAGCAACTTGCTCTAAGCTATTAGTAAGCTATTCCACCAAGCAGGAAATTCCTGGTTTAACAGAGACCAGCCAGGTGAGCCAGCTATTTCCAAGTTTATGGGAGGCAAAAAAGAAACAGAAACAGTACTGTAAAACACCTCAGATTAAATTCTGTTTGCAATGAAACCAATATTGTGTGCCAAACCACTAATATTCTTAATGTATAGTCAAAAGTAAGAACATGCATCCAAATTTGTAATTGTCTGTTGTGTAAAAGGCAGCATATAATAAACAGCACAGATAATAATCTATATGTTCAAACAAATTGGAGAACTATAGCCTACTATTATTTCAACTGTCATCTTTTTTATTATTAAGTAATTATTGTTTTTCTGAAAAAATTGGTGTCAAAATTATTGGCACCCCTTCCAATTATTCCAAACAAATGTAAAATTAGCAATAACATTTTAGTTACTTTAGACTGAGATTAACTACATTGTGTCATTCCATCACTTCCTGTTTCACTAGTGTCTAAAAATTTGGTATGCATGCAATCATGCTTTGTCATCTATCAGCATGGAAAAACCAAAGAACTGTCAATTCCAAAGAGACCACTTAGCACTGTAAAGGCAATAATATAAAATTGAACTTATGGAATGGTTGCAAACTCGCCAGGAAGAGGACATAAGCCCTCACGTTGTCCCCATGGATTGCAAGGAAGATGGTGAGTGAGGCCATACAGAACAGAACAGAAGTTTTAAGAATTACAGATTGGTTGCATCTTGGATTCACCAAATCTCAACTCTTTGGAAGGGTGGCATGAAGAAAACCCATACTGAGCACAAAAAACAAGCATCCCAAGCAAACCAAGCATCTGGAGTTTTCCAAATGTTGAGTGACAAGGAGAAGGACATCATACCTGCGGTCAAATATGGAAGTGGTTCATTGATGTTTTGGGGATGTTTTGCTGCCAGTGGTCCAGTGGGTTGAGCTGAGACGTGGCCGTAGGTGGACTGACTCCAAACATACATCAAAATCCACACAGAAATGGTTCAGTGGAAAACATCCATGTTCTGCCATGGCCATCTCTGAACTTAAATCCCATCAGAAACCTGTGGTCTGGACTGAAGAGGGCAGTCCATAAGCACAAGCCCAGGGATATCAATGACCTTGAAAAGTTCTGAATGGAGGAATGGTCAAAAATCCCTCCAAATGTATTCTCGAACATTGTTACAAATTATATGAAAAGACTCACAGCTGTCATCTTTGCCAGGCGTGGTTGCACACCAGGGGTGCCTATAATTGCGAAATCAGTTTTTTGGGACTTTGGTTAATTCCATTGAATCGTGAATAAAGCACACTACACATGATGGAAAATAAATGTTCTGGCAATAACAGTATTATCTTTTATTTTTTGTGTGGATATTTATCAAAGGTGCCAATAATTCTGAACCTGACTGTATGCACTTTGATAACTTAACCCCAATAATATAGATTGCACAAGAACATGACATGACCTTTTTTTTTTTACTTACATTGACACTATATTTAATTATTTGAAATTTTTTTTTGAAGTTATGCAGTAAGATCTTCCACCGTGAAGATATAGGCTTGATACAAGTATGTGTGCCATTCGAACAATTTCCTGGATTCCTGGATACGTGGATTCTAATGGATTAATAATAATAAGGGGAAAGAGTGTGTCTGTATATAATGTTTTAATTAACAATCAGGTGTTAGACTTTAATCCTCTCAACTAACATATCTGGTCGTTGTAATTACGGCTTTTCTAAGTGTCCCGGTTGTCAACTCCAGTTTTTAGGACTAGATAATCTACTGAACCCTACAAAATGCAGATCATTGTCACTGAGGGAGCGCGCAGACTCATGAAATGTATAAATTTTTATTCTATCAAATTTATTTCATGTACCTGTCGAGGTGTAGTTGTGTATTTAGTGTATTTAGTACATTTTCCAACACCCGATGTATAGTTTTATTTGCATTTAGTTCGTTTGTTCCTATTGGCAAAGGCCTGTTTACTGCTCTTGGCAACTATTGGTTAACGTTAACATTGTCAGAAAAAGGGATGGCCCAACGCGAAGGTGGTGGCACCATTACTATTGGTTGTGGACAGTGCACCTTGAATTTGCCGTTTGGTTTTTACATCGAATGAAGGCAGATTGAAGGCGAAAATGACTGAGCCTACCGTAGCTGACACTCGCCGATTAAATTCAAAACCTCAGGAGCTCACAGATGCTTATGGTCCACCGAGTAATTTTCTTGAAATCGATGTGTACGACCCACAGACAATTGGGGTTGGCCGGAGCCGTTTCACCACGTACGAAGTGCGAATGCGGGTGAGTGTGTTCGGACAAAAAATCGAGGCCGAGGATTTAGGTCAGGCCTGAGTTCTGTAACGTTTTGGATGAGAATCAGTGTAGTCGTCGGGCATAATGGCTGGACGGGAGGAAAATCAAGGGTAGCGACCGGGAGGCGTTTTATGAAAAAAGACCTAAAGTTTTCGTTTTTATTAGCTAGCTGACTGCGTCGCTCACTTGTCTGTAGCATTGTAACGTTAAATCTAGCTAACGTTGCAATATCCCCGGAACTAGCTAGCTAGGCTAACGTAAATGCAGTATAACGGTATAGCTAAAGTGAACTAGCTGACTAGATAGTGGCATTACTTCGTTACCTAGCTGGCAGCTAATGTAGTTAACCGTTTAACGTTAGTTGGTCAACATTTTTTCAACAACATTATACGTTAGAAATCGGATGCTATATGGCAGTGACTGCTGTGCTTACCAGCTATTACTTTAGCCAGCACGGTAGATCTAGACTAAGTGACTCTAGAAAGATCTTTGTGTAAGAGAGGACTGGAGGTGTTTAGCTAACGTTAACTAGCTAGATCATGATGCTGGCTTGCCGCATAATGATTGTCATTGGTGAGGGTAACGTTAGGGGAGATAATTGTGTTGCTAAGTTCGCTGCATTAGCTACTAACTAATAGTCTAGCCCGGTTAAGTTGGCTGTTGTTGTTTCAACTGGTTAATCCAACCGGATGGGTGGAAAGTAACTTGCAGCGACATGTAAGTTGGCAGGGCTCACAATTAACTTAGAGCAGCTAGCTCGCGACTAATTTTTGGGTGTTGCTAGCTATCAGTCTAGCGCCAGCCCAGGACAACATTGCAGCCAGGTTAAGCTTTACCGTTGTTTGAAGTATCAACTAACACATTTACTTAAATGTTTTATTCGTTGTTCTGCTAGCCAGCTAACGTTTGGATAGCTACGTTAATCTGAATTGTTTTATTGATTGCGTTGTAGCTATCACACGTTCCCTAGCTAGCTAGCTAGCTAGCAAAACTAGCTTTAAGTTAATCTACAGGGTTTTTTTTAATCTTGCTAACCAATTTAGGTTGTCAGGCTTTAGTTGGGAGGTAGCCGTCATTTTGTGTAAAGACTAGAAACTGTTAGATCTTAAGTGGAGCTATTATAATGACCTTGGTAGCTAACGTTAGTAGCTAGGCTAGCTAAATCTTCATTCCTGAAAACATAAACAACAAGGAAGTTTACAATTAACGTTACAATTTGGAAGGCTGGGTGTGGTCATTGCTTTATGCTACCCAGGAAGTTGCTTAATCAGAATAGTTTTACTGAACATGTGACTGCGCCTGAATGTCATATTATGGCTAACAAATGAACGGAAATGTAAAAAGAAAAAATACGGGCAAACAGCCTGGTGAATGACTTCAGGCTTCCTAGTGTAAGTTTGAGGATGGCTTGTGGCCCAGCGACGACTATTGCAACATTATGACTGGTGTTTGATGGGACTGGGCCAATTTAACTTTATTTGGGTGTGGAATGGGTAATCTCAAGGTAATCTTATCATGAGGAAGGGCTTGGAAAGGAGGATGGTGTTCTTGCTATCCTCTGATAAATATATATATATATATATATATATATATATATGTGGATGCTTTCGGCCATCAATTTTTCTGTACCTGCTTTATGCTCCTTGGCATGCACATACACACATGCGCCATATCTACGCATACACATACACATGAGCACAAGGTGCAGATTAGGGAAGGATTGCCCTGGGCAGCAGGGCTGTGGAAGGGAAGCACACACACACACGCACACACACACACACACGGAGAACATACTGTGTGCGGTAACAGCACAAGCAATTGTGCTGCTGAAGACGCTCAAGACCTTCTTTCTGGCAGTAACTGTGTGGAATGTATTCCTAATGTGATATACTGCACTAGAGAATTGGCTATTATTTATACAGATCTTTTTCAGACAAAAGAACCAGTCTCACCTATGCATCAAATTGAATTACTATTAATGGTAATTGTAGGGAGTGATATCAAATCCAATATCAATTGCTATTTATTTTGAATGGTTTTGTTCAGAATTTGGAATTGCCAGTGGTAATAATCTTGCCAGTCATAGTCAGCCAGTAACATAACCAGCGCTGCCCAACTGCTGTATCCCACTCACTGCTCTCCTGGCTTCTCATAGGACCTGGAATGGGGAAGACTGTTACTTGTCAATCCCTGACTTGTATGCACTTGCATCCCTGACTTGTATGTGTAATTTAGTGCACTGAAATGTAAGACTGTCATGTTCTGTAAGGCTGAGGCACAACACTCCACCAGGTCGTGACACAAGATGGCCGTCCAACCACGCTGCCTTTTAGTCAGGGCAGAGCTCTTCAGAAAGCCTACTTCTTTCTGGTGATTATTTTGTAAAATGGTTCATGGAGACCCATCATTTCCCACATGCTATTAACTAAACCATGTTTGCCTAAGATGAAGATCTTGTCTACATTTCCGCGTAGACGGATTGGATGCCTTGCGTAACTATGACTTGCTATTCTGTGGGAAGTAAACACCCATCGGTTGCAGAACTGGAAATTGTTATGGTTTTGACGCATCTGAATAATGCTTTTTCTTTTACCCCTGAATGAATAAAGAACACGTATGCTAGGCTATATTTGAGCCATGCTAAATTGAATATTCCTAATTTAATGATTGAAGACATTCCAAATTCTGTTAGATAGCTGTTTTTCTGTAGAGTGCTTGCTGACAATACAAAGACACAGATAATTAAGTTGGGAAAACGTCTGTGTTAGTGTGTGGTTTTTGTGTGGCGATTGCTCCACTGTGCAGAAATGCTAGGGAAAGGCCAGTCTTGCTTTTCCAATGAGCCATAATTCTTTGAGAGGATATATGAGCGTTATCTTCCCTTTCATTTTCCCCTTCCTTTTTGTTCAATTCATGCATACACAGTGAAGTCAGGGCCAGACACTGGACCTCAGCATGATTTGTCATCTGTGATTTGAAATGTGAAGCACTATGAAATGGGTCTTTTAAATAACAAAAATAGTCACAAATATTATCTGCAGGATATGAACTAGTTTTGTATTCCGTTGAGCATTCTCATGGCTTTATTTTTAGCTTTCATTGTTGAATTTGTGTCTATAACCAGCCCTACGTCTTAAGACGGATATATAGATGGGGAGACCAACCATCATTTCTCTTGAAGGGAATTTGATGTGCTCTTTTAGGTAGCACATCAAGACAGTCACCTAAAATGCATAATGTACAACTGCATTTTCAATACAGCAATAACATTTACCAGAAATGTATAAGAGCAATAATAAAAGAAAAAGTTACTGGAAGTTTGAGTGGTTAGGGAACTCGCACACTCCCAACGCAGTTCAGTTATTCCATTTGATCCATCCACATTGCAGATTCTTAGCCAGTTATCTGAATGGAAGGAGCAGCAGCTGTTGTTCTCACTGGTTTAAGAAGCCCCACCGGCATAGTTTTCTAAGCTTTCTATATAATCTTGGCGCTTTTGATTTGTATTCTGTGCTGATTCAAGTAAAAATAATCGTAATTTTGGTCGAAGTGTGCATATTTTACTGTCAGTGCAATCTTTCGCAGTTGTTCATAAAACAGTTTCCCCTCATTGACATGTTTTTGCGTAATTATTGGATCACTGTGCTAAATGTTAACACAGAGCTGACCATCAGGCTTTGGGGCGCTCTGGGGGCAGGAAAAGGGACTTAAAAAAAAAACCCCAAAAAAAAACCTACGTCACTGCTTCTTCCGGACGTTTTGTCAGCATTTTAGGTCCTAAGACCAGGAAGAGAAAGCTGATGCATGTGTTTTTCTGCCATTTACTTTTCTTGTTCAGACGAACCTTCCCATCTTTAAGCTGAAGGAGTCATGTGTGCGGAGAAGGTACAGCGACTTTGAGTGGCTAAAGAACGAGCTGGAGAGAGACAGTAAGGTAAGCGGCTATGGTGTGCATGCATTGCTAAGATTTTAGAAGACCACACCACTTGGTGTGAGATGGCTACCCAATGGCCTATTTTCATGAATTGGTAAACCATAAGAACATCTGTGTGGTTATTAAATTAAAGTAATGACTGAAACTGCAATGGCAACACATTTTAATTTTGTAACCAAAACATGGCTGCCAAGGTTGTGGCTATGGCCAGCAATGTGCATGTATATCGGCTAATGTGATGTTCCTCTCAGCCATAGAAATGAAATGAAATGATCAGTGCAACCACAACGACTGAAAAGTAAAATGTAAACATCTGCCTAGCAAACTAGTTGATCAATACAAGGGCAGATTTGTAAATGAAGTCTACCTCTCTTCCATGTTTAAATGTAATCTCCATTTTCATATTGAGGTGACTTTCGCTTTTTGGCTGGAGTAACTGTTAAATGGAGTAAATCACGGAGCTTCACCCTCCATTTGAGTTTAAACTAGTAAATGTGCTAATGCAAATGAGGCTACTGTAGATGGTAAAGTGAAAACGTTTCATTCGAGTAAAAACGTTTAACGCACTAGAGGGCAGCATTGAGTTGGGTCGGTTGCAAAAACGTTTTTCTGCGTGTAAAATTTCGTTAAAGTGAACATTCCATTCGTTAAATGAAAGAATGTCCCTAAAATGTCGTGTTCGTTAATGTGATAATTCGTTTGTAAATTGAGGCATACCTGTACTTTATTCATATATCTTTCCGTTGCTTATCTAGTAATGTACGTGTGGGGCTGTGTGAGAATGGCATGTTGTTCTCTGACAGATTGTGGTGCCCACTCTGCCTGGCAAAGCCCTGAAGAGACAGCTGCCGTTCCGGGCAGATGAGGGCATCTTCGAGGAGTCCTTTATTGAGGAGCGGAGGGCAGGCCTGGAACAGTTCATCAACAGGTACAGCCATTTTGGCCAGCAGAGTTGAGAATGAAGGGTTCCCATCAGGTTTAGATTTTTACCTGAGTATCTCTCTCCCTCTCTTTCCCTCCCTCACTCTCTCTCTCTCTCTCTCTCTCTCTCTCTCTCTCTCTCTCTCTCTCTCTCTCTCTCTCTCTCTCTCTCTCTCTCTCTGTCTCTGTCTCTGTCTCTGTCTCTGTCTCTCAGGATTGCTGGCCATCCCCTGGCCCAGAATGAGCGCTGTTTGCACATGTTCCTGCAGGAGGAGAGCATTGACCGTAACTACATCCCTGGAAAAGTACGGCAGTAGGGCCTGGGGAGCGGGGTGTCGGCTGTGGGGGTGGGGGGAGGGGCTGTTCTTTCGCTGTTTTCATCCAGTCCACCCTTCTATCCCTTGAAAGCAGAATAACATTTATTTTTACACTAAAAAAAATATAAATCTATATTATATCAAAAAGTAAAGCATAGGGACTGTTTTAATTTATATACTTTTTTTTCCCCCCATTATTTTCTTCGGTGTGACATTGTATGCTTGTATCATGTGTTGTGCATATGTTTATATGCCGAGGCATTAAGATTGAAGCAAAGTATTTTGGCTTCTTGGTTTCCATATAAAATATTCACTAAATATCAGTAAATAATACAAAAACAATCACAAAGAAAAGTGTAGTTGATCGATGGCTGATCTGTGGATGTGATGTTACGGATCTGTACACATGCAGGGCTCTACGCTAACATTTTTAGGAGCACACGAGGATGCTAGCACATGCTAATACATCCCTGTTAGTTGATGTGCTCCTAAAACATTTTTTTTTAGTGAGCATGCATCAGTTTTTAGGAGCAAATGCTGGAGCCCTCGCTTATCTACAGCTGTGCCCGCTCTGTGGCAGTAGAAGCCGGGGCTAATTATGGCTCGATGTCCTGAGCGTCACGGCTGCTCTGCAGTGGAAGGGAAGAGGCGTTCGGGAGGAATGCTCTTCCATTACATTACATTATTGGCATTTGGCAGACGCTCTTATCCAGAGCGACGTACAGTTGATTAGACTAAGCAGGAGACAATCCTCCCCTGGAGCAATGCAGGGTTAAGGGCCTTGCTCAAGGGCCCAACGGCTGTGCGGATCTTATTGTGGCTACACCGGGATTAGAACCCCCGACCTTGCGTGTCCCAGTCATTTACCTTAACCACTACGCTACAGGCCGCCCTCCAGGGCTGTTATCACTCGGGTGTGTGCCTGTGCCTTCGGACAGTTTCACACCTATGACTTGCCTGCTGTCTTTCCTGTGCAACAAGTTTATATCTTCCAGAAAGTGTGTTCTTGTAGGGGAATTGTCAGTCTTTACTGTGTTACATTACATTACATTATTGGCATTTGGCAGACGCTCTTATCCAGAGCGACGTACAACAGACGAGGTCGTTATGACACCTGGAATTATCAGTATGCGCACACACACACACACACACACACACACACACACACACACACACACACGTGCACATTTAGTCCTCATACCTCTTTATATATTGCGGCATGGAGTATCAGAATCTTCCATGTAAATCTGTTTACATTTTAAATGGCATTTATTCAATCATCATAAGGTGTTATTTACAAAAGGGTTGAACAGGCAATGTCCTACAGATGGTAGGACCATTATTCCATTACCATTATTCAAACCCAGTTCCTCGGTTGATTTGTTCTTATGCTCGACATGCCTCCAGAACAGTAACTTTATAAGTATTATTAGTTTATTGCTGCAGTAATAAAAAAAAGTAATCATAAAAAAAAAAACAGTAATTTCATCTGCCTATGCTAAATCAGTTAAGATATTTGCCGTATGTTTAGTAAAAACAGGAGCCAAAATAATTTTGTTCCGTTTTTAATGCCTGTGTGTGAGTCGGAGTGTGAATGTTTGCTTGTGTCCATGCTCTCTTTTTGTGTGTGTGATATGTTTCTGTACTTAATTTAAGAAAAGGAAAATAAAAACAGAAGAGAAACTAGAGTTGTAGGTGCAGTGGGGTGCTTGTGTAATGGGAGTGCGTCAGTAAAGCGTTCTCACCGTCAACTGAGGGTCGGGGAAACGTGTTCTTTTTCTCTTTCATTGGCTGTTTGATCACAAATTTTCTTCCCATTTCTTTTTAGGTATGATTAAAGTAAGTTTGTTTTATTATTATTATTATTATTATTTAAATAATCTTTGGCAACCCTGCTGTTGCATTGACAGTAATTCCTAATTGGGGGATTGGGGGAAGTTTTGGAGAATCATGCATTTACATGACTATTTCCTTGTCTTTGTTTTGCCTTTGAAACTGGTTCTACCTGCTCTGGCTGGCATCTCTCTCCTGTCTCCATTTCCTGCCAGTAACATAACGGTAGTGGCTGGTATCTTGGCTGCATGCTTGGTCTAACCTCAAAATCAAATTGGTGTGAATCCATCTGTTAATCTTCATTGGTGACTTCCCCTTCATTGATTCAAGCTGGCCTTGCAGGCTTTGTTTCTGGAAGCTTCTCTTGTGTGTGAGGTCAAGACTCTCACTGCTTATAGAATGGCCTCTGGTCCATACTGCGCTTTTCCTGATCATCATCATCCTCAAGAAGGATTATGTTTTTCAGTATTAACATAAAAAAAGCCTGATCTTCCTTAACATAATCTAAATTTGGGTATGTTCTCTCATGGCTGGAGACCTGAAGAAAAATATTTTTTTGTGGATTATTTAAGGCAGAGCGTGTAGGAATAATGGGAGACAGGTTCAGAAACATGATGATGATGATGATGATGATGATGACTGAAAATGTCTATTGGGGGGAAAAAGTGTGAAATTGTTGGATTGGTCTTGAGATCTGAAGGTCCAGCAGGCAACGGTAATGGCTGAATACATGCACTTTTGAAATGTGCAGATTTGCACTTAATCTGTTACCCATGTGTTATTTCTGATACAGAATAATAAAGTTCAAGCCGTCTACTAGCACATTTTTATCTGGGAGTGATATGCTGAATCCCATTGATTTGCCAAACAAAGCCTGGTTGTGAATTGTACATTTGTCTCTGCTGAAGCCTCCTGCTTTGCCAGTGACTTTTCCAAACATCAGCTTGTGCTTCATCACCATACGGGTCACAGATAATATCCCACTCCCAATACTATACCTCAAAAGGGTTTGCATGGCGGGGAATGTGGACCAGGAGGGGAGTCATCAGTAAGTTCATTCAAATGAAATGGAGAGGGTCGACCGCGGTTGAAATTTACGGTTGAATCTCATTTTGAATCTAGCCCCAGTGATGCCGGGACGTGGAGCGCTCTCTCCCCCTCCCCCCCCCAGCCTGGCTGCAGGTTTTATTGTCTGACCACGATAAAGCCAAGCGGCCTCAACCACAGGTGACCACACCAGCTGCACCCAGCTCTCTCTCTGTCTCTCTCTGTCTCTTTTTCTGTATGTAAATAATATGTACATATATATCTATATATCTGGGGACACTGCGGAAGATTGCATGTGCCACATCAGCAGGCCTGTGGATACGCAAGGTCTTGCTGGGGGAAAAGGTGCATTGTTGATTCTTGCCGACGTCGTTTTGGGGTTGGGAGGTGGGTGGGTTGGGTGGGGCATTCTGCTTTCTTTATCGTTTTTATTTTTATTTTTTTCTTCTTTTTCATATTGTTGAGACTGTTAATCGGCACTGATGCAGACATTCCACACTTTCGGTCTAGTTCTAGCCAAGCCTTGTGGTTATGGCTCCTTTTCACTGTACAATAACATTGTCTTGCAAAGTTATCAGCCTGTTTGTGTCCTGTCTTGCAGACTAACTGGACTCACAGGGTAGATGGTCATGATTGGGAGCTGTGTGAAATGTATGTACGGGCTGCCTACACCACTTCTGTCTTTGGAAGTATAGTGTGTAAATCTCCCATCTCATTTCATTGTATAAGCTTATTTGGCCAAAAGTGATTTGTGAGATGCTCAATTTCATCCCAGCCCAGCTAATTGGCATTGCTTTACCATGCTTAGCAAGTATTCGTCAATTGGGCGACTTGGATTGCACATCTTTTGCGTAATTGTCCATTTTTAAACTTTGGATTTCAGTGTCATCTTGCATAAGGATACAGCAGTACCTAGGAGTTAGACCTTGATCTTTGGTTGTAGAATGGGGTTATTCAACTGGCAGCCCAGGGCCATGTGCAGCCTGCTATATACTGTGCATTCTCTTAGTGATTTGATCATTGAAAAGACGTTTAAAAAATAAGTAATGTTTGGCTTCATCAAAAATGATTCCGCTAATGAGAGAATAATGAGTCACTACTAAGCATATTTCAAGAAAATATGTTTACAACGCCTAAGGTACATCTTTTAAAAAAAAAAAATGTTTGGCCCATATGCATGATTTTATGCAATTAATATGGTCCCTGGAGAAAAACAGTTGAAAAACCTTGTTACTGTCCTGTTCCTCCACCTCTTTTCCACACTAGCACCTAATGCTCATGGAAATCTTGGAAACTAGGTTGATTAAATAAGTGGGAAGCTATGGAGGCCAAACCATGCCTCTGCCTCTTTGGCAGCTGTATTTTGGCCTCAATAGGCTTTGCGCTTGTCGTACCTGGTAAGGAAAGAGGTTGGGGCATTTGATACACTGTCCCAACATGTAGATTTTTGTACATTCCATTCATCATATTGCACCCTTGAATGTCCTGAAAACTTGATGTTTGAAAATAGGATCTCATAACAATAAAAAAACAAAAAACAATCACTTGTTCTGAAGACCCTGCTCAGTTTCGAGGCATCCGTTGCAAAGCCTCAGTTGTCTGCTACCTCTAACAGCTGAAATTTTACCTGTTGACCATTGACCCAAAGTGCTCCCACCAGGCTTGCTCTGTATGTCTGCATTGATTTCTCTCAACCACAGGGGTAGCTCTTTGGTGCCCGCAGTAGCAGGTGAGCCCTTTCCCACGTTTGGGACTGTGCTATCGAGGTGGGGATATACGTAAATATGCCAAAAGAAATGGGCCATGTCTTCCTCTGCTTCCTTTCACCATTTTTACATGTATTCTCAAATAGCAAAGTGAATGTTTTATATCAACATGCTTTTACCATATGTTTTTTTTTTTTTTTTTTAAAGATTACTATTACGTTTCTCTACATGTATGTAACCATTGTAAATTGTAATCTGGGCTTTGTTTCAAATCTGCTGTCGGGATGGCTATGACCGATATTCATGTTCATTTTAAACCACTGTGAAAACCCAATAAAGAGCTGGTTGTCCCTGTCTTTGGAGAAAAAAGAAAAAAAAAAGTTTAAATTGTTCTTGTAGATCTTTTGAATTCTTTGTACTGCATGTTTTGCGCCATGGTAGCTTTTATATGATGCCCATTCAGTACCTTGTTTAATTGTCAGCCTGTATACTTCTACTGGTTTGGAGTGTCTGAAGATTTGCTTTGCTGTGTCGGACCCCACTAATAAAATTGTTACAGTCAACAATCACTTAACCATTCCTGTGGTGTGTTAGGTTAATGCATTATATGCTGGCCTGTTCAGGTATCTGATGCTTACTTGGAACTATGTCCATATCAGCTCTGCAGAAACTTTGCCATACTGTTTTTTTCTTCTTCCTGAAACAATATTTACTGCTGAGTAGCTCTTTGCTCTTCTCTTGCCTGTGTGAACTGGCCTCATTCATATGGGTAATAGAACTGCCTGTTGCTCATAGTAGAATTGTAAGGGCCTGACTGGGCAATGCAGAAATGCATTTAAACAGCCCTACTTGTAAACCTTCTGCTTGTGGAAACACGAGCATCGGAGGTTTCAAGGTGGAAGAAGGGTTGAGTGCTCTTTAGGAGTAGAGTGAACCATTTTAGTGTTAACATGGGTAAAAGTAGCTGATAATATTGTATCCACAAACAGTGAATGCAATTAAATGTATTTTTGCAGAAACGTGCATATACATCAGAAATGATATTAGTTTAAAAAAAACAAAAACATTTTTAAATCTCGAGCTCCTCTGTGCAGCGTGGTCTGAGGAATGGAATAAGCTGTTGGCCACACTGATGCGTCATGCAGACAGAGGGTTTATTGCATCTTATTCGACAATCGCTGGGATCGGCCCTATTGGTACCAGACCTGCCGGTAATGGATTAGATTCATGATTTTGGAATCAATTTTTATCCAACAGTGGTTCGGATGGATGAGATGATGTGTTGTAATTAGATGGGTATATGGTCTCGTATTTGGCATGCTGTACTGTCCAGTGTGAAGGGGAAAGCGCTATGTATTATATATATTATATAAATTATACAGCGCCTTTATCCAAAGTGCTGTACAAGTGATTGATACACATTCATACATACACTCGCCATGCAAGGCACCAACCAACTTGTCAAGAGCATTTGGGGGTCAGGTGTCTTGCTCAAGGACACTTAGACATAGCCCAGGTGGGGGATCAAACCGGCAACCCTCCGACTGCCAGACAGCTGCTCTTACTGCCTGAGCTAATATCACGATAACGATCAGCTTTTTAATGCCAGTTCAGTTACTGTGAAGAAAAAGCTTGAACAATTACAAAATAAAAACACAGATAGCATGGGGATAAAATTACCAAAGTATCTTGTACACATTTTTTGCAGTTCTTTTGTTTGATTTATATATATTTTTGGTGTACTGCTTGTTTTCTCTGTCAAAATTCATAAAGGTTCATTTTTTGCTCAAATCTGATTTATGAATATGAGTAAGATAAGATAAGACCAATGAGAGAAAAGCATTTGTTTCTGAAAGTTGGATAATTGCAAAGGATCTTTTTCTATTTCTTAGTTGCAAAGTAAAATAAAGCTGGACCACCTAATTAGACAGAGATGTTCAAAGTTTTTTTCACAGAGTGAGGCATAATATTCCTACTAGAATTTGCCTTTTTAAAGAATGGTCCTAATCCAGTATTATTGAGAGTGGTAAAATGAAGAAAGTTGAGACCACAATTTGCATGTGTTAATTATGACAGACATTATGTAATGTGTGTATTTTTTTTTTTTCCATATAAAATAAATTTTCAACATTCTTACAGATGTTTTTGTTTATTGCTTGGGAAAGTACTGCATTAGTATGTCTTGAGATACATTATGCCTATATAATACATACTCTACTCTTCAAAGAAAATCTCTAGCCACTAATCAAGTTTTTTTGTTTTTTCAATAATTGCATTAAAGTTTAAGAGACAACAATCCTCTTTATTTGTTTTATAATATTTATTGCCAAATACGTTTTTACGAGGATATTACAAAAAGAATGTGCATCACAAAATTTGAGTGCAATAATTTGTCTCATCCGGATTCTTGTGACGTATCGGCGATATGTTTCCGTCCTATGTGGTTGGTCAATTTAAGTTTGTGATCCGTGACTAAATAATAAAGCGCCTGTTAATTGGTGTAAGCGAGATTTCCTATCCTAACTATACAAGTTCCTTATTTGCTGTGACAAATCTCTCTGTGCGAAGAAACCAGTTCCAGCCAATAAAGAAAGACTCCGCCTCATCAGTGCAAAGTCGCCGTTTTTGAAACTCGCTTTACTGGCGTACTGAAGAAGAATCTGTACATCAGAAGTGTGTCTGGTGAGTACAACTTGTTTTCACTAAAATGAGAGTTTGTCAGGTACTTTAGCTGGTGGTGACATGGGCGATATTTAAAAAAAATCTAGCCAGTTATCGAACTGTTGATTAGCTAACTAGCTAATGAACGTTTCTCATTTTCGTTGGTTGAGCTAAGTTAGCCTGCTCGACAGTACTTGGCGACGGTGTATTATTTTGTATTATTTGGTTACTTCATAGCAAACTAGCTTGTTAGCTAACTTTAACTGTTGAACTTAATTTAAAAAAAAACTAAAATACTGAATATACTAAAGTGGCAAGTTGGCATAAACGAGCTTGCATTGTAAGCAATTTACTACCGAGTTATTGTTTCATTAACGGTAGCTATATTACTAAGGGCGTTCCCTAAGCACGGTCAGTGACTGGTCAGTTAACGTTGCAATGTCTTCTTTCGTTGAAGAACCACAGCCTGTTTACATTCTGGACAGATGTGCTTGAAAGTGAATCTATCTGTTTTTGTCGCAGCACTTTCCATACGCGCTGTCTTAAATGTTACGACGGTGGTACAATTAACTTCTATCAAGAAATAACAAAACCCCATTAAAAAAAGTCTATGCGCTGTCACTGCATGCATAAGACAAATAAGTAGGCCTAAATGAACGCTGGTCAATCACCCACTCAGTCCGTTTATAATGCCATAGTAACGGGGAGCGTTTAAAACCACAAGGAGGACCCTTCCAAAAATAAAAACTGTCGAGTTTTGTGTCTACTCTTGAACACTAAACGGCCCCCCTGTGGGCACGCAGGAATGTTGACTTGCCAAGTATATTTTCCTGAATTTCCCCAGCTAATTACTAGTGAGAACCAGGGCCAGATTTGGTACAGAATTGATGATTGCTGGCATATAGCCCTTTCTCCCCAAAGATGGTGTTTTTGTATATAATTTTGCCTCTGTAGTAACTCATTTCTATGCTTGTGGGTCAGGCACTCATGGTAAGGAGAAATTCTAGGACCAAAGTGTTATTTGTTTTTTTTTATTAATTAATTAATTAATTAATACATTTTTTAATGGATAGTAGGTTTGATATAAATGCGGTGACTGCATTTCGCTTTTTTCCCCCAGAAACAGAATTTCTTTATCAAACGTGCGTCGAACATGCTGCAATGAAAACAAAGAGATTCCTTAAAACAAAGGAACAGCATTTATGTCATGACTGAGAAGTCTCTCCTGTTGAACAGTCTTGCTCTGAGCTCTGTGTGCATCAGCATTCCTTATTTCTAGTTTGCTAAAGATTGCAAGTTCTTTTTTACATTTAGATCTTTTAGAAATTCTTTAAAATACAAAGGCAAAACAACCAAGATTGGTGAATGGATGTAGGTGCAGTAACCACCATTTATCAGCTAATCATAATGGAAGAATGTGTAACATTTTCTGTTGTGTCCCTCAGGTTCATACGAACCAGCAGTGCCCTGAAGGCTGCGTGGCTTCCTGCTTCGAAACGACAGAGGTGCCTTCCAGCACTTTGTCAGGGAAAGCCTTCCCACCAAACTCCATTTAAAAGGACTGTCACCTGGGTGGTGTGAGCGGCTCCAGGTTTTTCTTCTCCTGAGATTCTGAGTGCCACTATGGCCAGCTGTGAGACCTCCCCCAGCGTGACGGTGTGTAAGCCAGATGTGTCTTTGGATGGGGAGGTGAACACCCACCCACCCAAACTAGACATCTTGGCAGAGGAGCAGAGGCCTGATGCCCCTCATAGGGGGGAGCCAGTGGTGGAAATTGACTCTGGAGGAGGGCAGGATTTGTCTGTGAGGAGTGGCGTTTTAAATTTGCCTTCTGCCGCTCTGAAGAGCAGGGCGGATATACAACACGAGATTCAAGTCGGCCGTGCTAACCTGAGGACCTTCCTCACTCCTTCTTTCAAAAGCCTGGCGTTTCTGTCCCCTATACCAGAGATATCTCCCTCCGTTCGGGAAGCGGTACACGGCAAAGCGCAGGAGGAGATCTGCGCCAGTGTGATGGATGAAATCCAGCGGTGCTCTTACAGGACGGCCCTGCAGCCACTGGAAGGCGGCGGAAACTTTTTTGGGAAAAGCTTGAACGACAGAGACTTCAGCATGATCGAGGCCGAGTCCATACCCAACCTGTGCTGCATGGACGACACGATGGAGGCGTCTTACATGCAGCTGGACGGGGAGGCCGCCAGCAAGCTGCCGTTCAGAGTGCCCCTCTTGGTCAGCCTCGGGAAGCTGAACGGAGGGGTGGAGGAGGGCACAGGGGGAGAGGATGGTGCCAAGGCGGCGGCGGAGCGTCACAGTGCCAGCCCTCGCTGCAACTCCCGGAAGAGCCTCGCCCCCCGCATTCTGGAGCAGGTGCAGCTGCAGCTGCTCGGCAGCCCCGGCAGCGCGGGCCGCTCCGGTTCTTCAGCGCTCAACGGCACGTACAACCTCTCTCACTGCCAGGGGAGCGCCGGGGGGCCGGGCGCGCTGGAGGTCCAGGCCGGGAACGTCACGGTGGAGGTGGCGTCAGGGGTGGGCCCAGCCGCGAAAGACGTCTCCTCGACCCAGGCCAGCACCAACAACACGCTCGTGCTCCGTTCAGGCACTACTCTGACTGGATCTGATCTGACTGTTGATATTACAGAAAACGATGCGGTTGGGGTTATCGGCCTGCTGAGGGACGATTCGAAAGACGCCCTGGAGATGCCGTCAGGTGAGATCTTGACCAGGCCCAATTTGACTATCGACATTGCGGAGCTGAGTGCTGTTGGAGCCTGTCTGGAGAACAGCAGAAAGAGTCTGGGGTCGAAGAACGGCACTTTTGAGGTTCATCCGGACTCTGCACACAAGCCTGTCGCGGCAGCCAACCGGACCGTGAATCTGACCGTGGACCTGACCCCGCCGAACGTCCCCGGTTCCGTGACGGGATCGGCGGAAAAGAGGGCGGGGTCTCAGAACGTTACCGTCGAACTTCAGCCGGGCCGCTTGAGCGAGCCCGCGGTGGGGGTCAACTTCACGTTCGACAAATCAAAGCAGCTGGACTCGGAGGATGACCCGGCTGGAGTCTGTGCTGCGGAAGTGGGGGCAGAAGGGCCCCTGGGGTCCTTCTCTCAGGTGGGAGCGTCTGCCGGTAACCGCAGCCCTGGCCTGGACGTGGAGGACAGTGCCGGCTGCAGCCTGTGGAGCCTCGACTCCTCGCTGGACAGTAAGGCCAACTTTTTGATCACCTCAACCCCGCTGGTCTTGCCCAAAGTCTTCAGCTTTCCCGCTAAAGCCAATCCTTCCGACACATGCAAAAGGCTCTCTCTGGTCAACCACAGTGAAGCCTGTTCTGAAGGGAACCCCTTCTGCATGAGCAGTGATGGGAATGATAGCCTAGCGTCTGTCCAGGCTGACCAGCCCCCTCCTGCCAAGGCTAAGCCACCCACCAAGTCCCTCACTAGACCGACCGGTCTGCCTTTAAAATGTGATGTCAAAGCTCCACCGCCAAACAGGAAATCGCTGGCCTGGCCCTCGGGCATTCCCAACCCCAAGTCCCTGCACCCCCTGCCCAGGCCCTCCTCTTCCCGTTTGTCTTTGGCCCCTCCCCCAAAGACGCTGGCGGGGCCCCAGGCTCCGGGGCCCCAGGCTCCGGGGCCCAGTTCCTTCCTGTCCTCTACTCTGAGCAGGATTGGCAAGAAGACCGGGGGAGCCCTGAGGAACGTGGCAGCATCCGGCTCTCTGGAGGTACGGTGCCCCCCACTCTTGCTTCTGTTTCAGTCGTCTGGTGTACAGCGCTTGCCGTTTCAGTTTTAAAGGCCCGCACGCATCAGTGTCCTGGTTTTAGTATCTGAAACGCCCACAAAACGTTCACGAGCAGTGACGTAGGTTTTTTGAAAAGTCCCTAACCCTGCCCCCAAAACGCCCCAGAGCCCAATGGTCAGCTCTCTGTGCTAACATTTAGCAACGTCATCCAATAATTATACAAAAACGAACATGCGTCATGTGCCAAATAGTTTTACAAACAGCTTGGAAAAGTACCACTTTCACTCTAATGTATGCATACTTTGCCAATTTTATTTTATTTCTTTAACTTAAATCAGTATGGAACGCAAACCAAAAGCTCAAAGATGATATGAAAAGTTAATATCATGAAAACTATGCACGTGAGCCTTTAAATTGAAAGAAAGCAATTCCTTAAAAGGCTTTTAGGAAATGACTGAATGTGTACCATGCTTTAACCTGCTATTTTGTTTAAAGGCTTCTGTTGGTTCTACAACTAGCCGCAAACGCCATCCAGTGTCTGGTGAGTGATGATAAATTACTATTTTGATAATCGTTTCCTAACTGAGAATTGTAGGTCTACATTATACATTAGCCATTTGGCACCAGAACACTCCCATTCAGCGGCTGAGGGGGAGAGGTAGGGAATAGAGGGAACTGCTTCCATGTGATCATGTCATGTTTTTTATTTTTATTTTCATTATTTGTCAATTGCTTAGCAGCTACACGGCTGCTGAGTAGATGTCAAACCTTACCCAGTTGGTAGGAGTGCTGCGTGGGTTTTATTTGATTTAAATTTCTTTTCCCCCTCTCCTTTCCTGGGAAGCATGTCATGTGGTCTCTAAAGTTTGCTTTACTGCAGCAACCGGTAGATTTAAGGGGTGTAAAAATAATTGTCAATATGGTTTATCACCCAGCCTGAGTGCATCTTCTCATTCGCCACCCTGCCTTGTCCTAGCTCTGTGTTCTCGTGTGTTGAACGGGAGCAGGATGAGGTTAATGATTCTCTGCTGTGACTTGTTTTGGTTGTCAGAAAATAAGCATCCGGTCTCAGGCCTGCAGAAGCCTCGAACCTCAGGCCAGCCGTCGTCCTCTGGTCCCTCCCTGCTTGCTCTCAGGCCCACCGGGCAGACGGTGACCAGGCTCCAGGCCCAGAGAGCAGGTTGGTCCCGTCTAGTCGAAGTTCTATAGGGCAGCCTGTAGCGAAGTGGTTAAGGTGCATGACTGGGACCCACAAGGTCGGTGGTTTGATCAGTATAGCCACAATCTCCCCAGCTGTTGGGTCCTTGAGCAAGGCCCTTGCTCCAGGGGGTCTCCTGCTTAGTCTAATCAACTGTACGTCGCTCTGGATAAGAGCATCTGCCAAATGCCATTAATATAATATCCAGAAACATATTAATCTGGTTAACAAAGCATAGTAGTGCACCTAAGGCAAATTAGAACTCTGCGCTTCAATATTTGTTTAAGTCATATTGTCATCACAATATTCCACAACGTTATTGCATTACATTATAGTTATTTTTCTGGCGCTTTCATCCAAAGCAACTTTAAGTTGATTAGGCTAAGCAGGGCACAGTTTAAGGGCCTTGCTAAGGGCCCGACAGCTGTTAACACCAGGGCTGGAACCACCAACCTTCTGGCCCCCAATCAAGCTCCTTAACCACTAGGCTACTGGCCTCCCTCACAAAATCCACCCCACGTCAGCTCTCCCCAGCTACTCCCTTTATTCCCAGTATTTCTCTCAAACTGCGGCTCCCATCAACCCCTGGGAAAGGCCAAACGGGCTTCATTTTGTGTTGAGGTGTGTCTGCGATGTCCCTTCCGACAGAAGCGAAGGGAACCGGCACCCTGCTTCCCCCCTCCTCCCTGAAGCAGCCACGGGGGACCACCGAGGACACTCTGCCTCTCTCCAAAAGGAAGAAAGTCGGTACGAGAATTTTACGCCGCGCCGTTTCCACCTTGCCGACTGTTTCCCCGCGTGAGGGGGGGATCGGCCGCGGAGGCCGGGATGGAAAGCGGGGGCCGTCCCGTGGGTCTCCAGGGCCGGGTTCGGGAGCTGCTGGGGTAGAGCTCAGGAGCAATGTGTGGCGAGGGAGAGCAGCAGTGCTCCGGCGTGACTCTCGCCCACTGCTCCGTGAAAAACACGGCTGGACCTGTCATTGATCCTGCTCCACTCTGCTCACAAGCTCTAGTTTGAATTCTATTGATTTGACAAGTACAAGTGCAAGTCACAATAATCCTCATTGTCCCAAAGGGTCAATGAAACAAACACGCGGACAGTTATTGCAAAGTAGGACCTAAGACTGGATACAAGATTCACCTCTTGCACTTTTACAAGAGTGCCTACGATGTAACTTTATTTTATTCCCTTCTATATTTTTCATTTGTAAAGCACTTTTTTGATGTGCTATATAAATCACACTACTACTTATTATTGTTATTATTGCCTCTTAAAAACACAAAGCCTCAAAATGGTTGGCAGTTTCTGGAACTCTTACTGAATTAGCCCTTCAGACCCACCTTCTGCAGGGTAAAGTTGTGGTTTTGGCTGTTCTGTGTCACAGATGCCCTGGCTCATGCAACAAGCAGCGAGGCTCCAGGGAGTTCTGCAGGAAGCCAGCCGGGCCTCAGGAGACCAGCCACTCGCCTGAGAGGCCCCCAGTCAAAGCTGCAGAATTTGGGTAAGTTTTTTTTGGTCGGGGGGTTGGGGATTCTACTATTCCATAGGGGAGTTTGACATGTGCAAAGCCTTTGCCCGTAAATGGATTTCCGAATCAAAGGGAAAAATGAACGGGACTTTATCACAACCCCCTCTGTTGCAGTCTGTGATTTTAAGCTGCCGTTTAATACTTGGATGTTTTTATCCGGACCCACTGAATTAGTGCTGCTTTCCAACCAAAATTATTTAGCTAACAAAAAGCTACCGCTTCTTGATCCGAAAGTCTCAAAAGGCACCATAGATCCTGAAGGGATTGACAACATGACTTTTGATGCCTATTTGGGAAATATTTGTTTCTGTTTGTTTTGAATTTTTTCACCAGTTCTTTGTATGTGGTAATTTATGAAACTACTTTTTCACCCTCTCCTGTTGGCTGTCTAGGAGGGGGTCAGATATCTGGAGCTTTGATAACAAAGAAATCTGGTAAGTTGAACACATAAGGTGTTTTTTGTATGTGTGTGTAATGCACTTGGCTGCCATTGTTTGTTCACTCTGAAAGGGGTGAAACTGAGAAATGGTTAGCACATGATGCATTTGTATTGGAATATGGGTGTCTGCAGAGATCTATTTCAGGCATTGAGTGGCAGAATTTCTCCTTCAGTGGTTTAAATGCTTATTTTTCTTGTTTGCCCTTTAAATGCTGTCTCTAGGCCCTACGGCCCCTTTGCATCCTGAAGTACAGCCAGCCCAAGATGGTGAGTGACTGAGTATCCTCATTAATTATCATCGCTTCCTGTTGTGTTTATTTAAGGTTTCTGTCTGTAATTGTTACTCCTTGTGGCGCATGGTAACCTCCGTAACACACTGCAGACAAGTATGACTTGGCAAGTGTTGAAACATTAGCTAACATTACTTAGCCCACTGGCAAATCTTGAAATTAGTCTAGCTGACTTGCTTCCTTGGCAATATTTTAGTATTTGGAAAAAATGTAATCACACTAATATGCTTGTATTAGGCTTTTTTTTTTTTTTAGGTTTTCCCGTGTATGCGTGGTATTCCTGATGTGTTTTTTGTAAGAACCCTGCAGAGCAGTGTTTGACCTCACTGGGGGGGGGGGGGGGGGTTGGGAGAAGGTTGCAGGGGTTGCGGGGGAGTGCAGAAATATGTGTTCATACACTGTGCACTCTCTGGTGCGGCGTTCATTTGAATGAAGTGAATTCCAGTCTCACACATGAACATACTGCTGTTTTTTCATGCGTTCAAAATTCTGGGCTCAGAAAATGGCTTTAGAATGCACGTGTGGGGCATCATTGGCCAATAACAAGGGACCTAAGAGAGTAGTGTTGGTTTTCTGAGCACCAATTGTGGACAAGCACAATGTTCTATCTCTTGTCTCCTCTTTGCTCCGCTAACAAAAGGACAGCTATGTTTAATGAACAGAATAATCCTGTTTAATGAAGAGAATAATCTGCCTCGTCATTCTCTCTCTGATTTAGCCCCTCCCACAGCCGTGAGTGGGCCTTGTGAGGATGACCCTGGACTGGCCAATCGGGGTGCAGGAACACCGGGAGCAGGTACGTCCCCTCTCTGTGGCTGCCTGTGAACTGCAGGAGGGATTGTAGCTGCCAGGCTCTGACTGAATGTGGGAGTGCTGAGTATGGCCAGCAGAGGGCACTGTTTCCACAGAGCCAGAGCTTCTCATTTCTCTCCACGTCACACTGAAGGTGTCCTTCTGCTTATTACAGACTGCGAAAACTGTGAAAAGTACAGACAAGAAATTGCAAGGCTGCGAGCAGGTACCCCACCATTATCTGTTTTTGTGTTTTTTTGTAACCTTGGTGATGGTTTAAAAAAAAAAAAGTAAAATTAATAAAAAATGATTTATACACAAGGATGGTAATAGAGAAAAGAGAGTAATGAATGCACTAGCTTATGTGCAGAGACGGTGAAATGCACAGTGAAATGAACACAGCAAATCGAAAAATAATACGATGGTGAGGACTAGACAAAGAGAGCATTGGGGGGGGGGGGGAAACACTATTGCCCATGGTTAATAGTGAAGGGGGGAAAATTAGTAACACTTTATGAACGACTCCTTTAGGTTTTTTTGCTACTTGGATCGGACCCATAGAAGCATGTTTGAAGCATGAATGGTTTACTCATCACAAGGCCTTTGTTTGACTTTGCGTTAGGCCAGAGCTTGCTTGGAGGAATTTGAGAGTTTCGTAACTTGTGCTTGCTTCAATTTCTGACTTGTGTTACTCTGTCTCTCCATTAGAGCTTGAGGAACGCGACCAGAGGAACGCCTAGAGGAGCAACTGCTGCCTCACTGTGGTAGCAAGGAGTGCGGTAAACTGAATTAAACTTTTCCACATTTTCACATATTCATTGCCTGAAGCCCTGAATCCTTGTAGCCCTGAATCCTTGTGCATTGACCGCTATTTCTGTTCTGTTCTTTTGCAGTGATCTGCCAAAAGAAGAATTTATTGTGTATTTTTTTTTGTTTTAAACTATTACAATATTTTGAATTCTACTCAATAAAACGTCTGTTAAGTCTGGAATCCTTTTCACAGCAGTAGTTGTGTGGGTTTAGGTCAGTGGACATGTGACCACTGCTGGCATGCACTGTGGATGTGAGTGGGGGAAACGGGCACAGAAGAATTTGCTGGCGGTTAGTTCTGTGAATCTGGGCAGGCTGTGCTGTGACTGAGGCTGTGGGGAGAATTCCTGTGTGTCTAAGCTTTTCTATAAAGCCAGCACGTGCTCTTTCTCCTTCTCTTTCTCTCCCTCTCCTCTTCTCATGTGCGTGCTCACTCTTCCTCACACCCTCTTCTTCCCTCACTCACCAGCTCATTCTCTCACATTCCCTGATCTGATTTGTGCTCCATGTAGGAAATGACTGAAATGCAGGACTACTCTAACATTAGTTATGTTTCAAGGAGTACCCCCTGAAAGTGGTGTTTCTATTCACAAGAAGGGCAAACGGGCAAACATAATGCAGGTGCATGAAGTAACGTCACCGTATGAAAGCAAACTAGCTAGCTAAGCTAAATGAATATAACCAGAAATAGTCTAATAGTCCTTAATTTAAGTGGTTTAAGGCAGTAATTTAAGTGAACCTGACGTTATTCAAATATTTGTATTCCAGGAGTACCTGTTGAAAGTGCTATTCTTTTGAATAGAAACGGCAGGTGCATGAAGTTTGTGTCCTGTAAAACTCCAGTACTGGAGATCTGTATGGTTTTGTGGTTTCCTCCATATTGGAAGCTGCTGTGCAGCCATTCAGAGATTTTCAAATCGAGCACTGTGCCTAATTGCACTCGGTTTTGCAGCTCTCCAGACTTTGCATTTCAGACCCCTGCTTCAGGAAGGGCTCAACAGTGTGTCCTTGGCCACTGGCTTCTCTTCATTTAAGAGAAAAGGCTGCTATCGTCACAAGAGGCATAACCGGATTAAACCAGATTTTCATAGAAACCTGCTGATGAGTTGATCTGAACTTTCATTTATTGCCAAGTTTTCACTAATCTTTTCATTGAAGTATTTACGATACTGCATCGATTATTCTACCATGGGTTTCACTGTAGTCACTTCTCATGTGTGGAGAAGCCTTGTATAAACCAGTCATTTCTTATTTCCAATGTTAAATTTTTACTCATTACATTGGCAGTCCAACTGTCTTAAAGGAGTAACATGGTGGTTGGACACAATATGCGATTTACACAAGAGGCCATCGGGGGAAAAAAAATGTGTCCGTTCTTTAGTTTTGGTGAAGTGAGCGTTTTAGATTTATCGTCGTATTTTCAGCTGGTTGAGAGTGTTCTCCTTGTAGTGTGTCACATGAGCATGACCACTTCCCTATCCATGCAGTTTTTAGCAAACATTATTGTTTTATTGTTGCCTAAAGATGACTGGCCAGTGTCACATTCAACCACCATGTTACACCATGTCATGTTTTCACTTGTGGATATTCCAGATTGGTTCCCAACCTGGTTTTTGATCCAACCAGAGTTGCAATTCCATCATTTTAACATGCTGTTAACCTTTCTTAATTAGGTGCTTTTCATGTTTTGAGGAAATATTTACCCTATTAAGCCATGTTATGTTAGAAACGGCTGACACTGCACTTGTGTGCTGGAGTACAGAGCCAAAACACCATACATTCTGTAACTGCCAAAATACGCCCTGCACTGTAATTCTCAACAATACACTCACTTTAGGTAAACATTTTATTCTTGTCAAATTCCAATGGATTTTGCAGTGAAACTGCAATGACATGTCAAACCATCATTTAGCTTTCTCTGATATGGACTTGAAAGTGGGGTGATCCATCACAATAAAACACCTGGTAAATATCTTCTCCTTTTAATACTGACCTTGGCTGTGCCCAAGATTTCTTTCCTTTAAAACAGGGGTGTCCAATCTTATCCAGAAAGGGCCGGTATGTGTGCAGGTTGTTGTTTTAGCACAGGACTAAGACGGCTGATTCTACTCATCAAGGTCTTGATTAATGACCACGATTAGTTCATTTGTATAATCAGGTGTGTTACTGCTGGGTTAAAACAAAAACCAGCACCCACGCCGGCCCTTTTAGGATAAGATTGGACACCTCTGCTTTGTGAGGTCATTGGTTTCAACCATATTCATTTTGATTAAATTAAGTTGGTTGTCTCATAACTAAAATCATGACTGTTATCCCACAATTAGGCCAGTAGACGGCACTGTGTCCATGTACTGTACATGCAGCAATTGGAACAGTCTTGCATTGTTTAATATTCTATAACCTGGATTCCATGGAGATGGCATTTGCATTACAAAATGCTCCCTGAGCTGGACCTATACACATACTATGGCTGATCTGAGATCAGTGGTCCTTGAGAGAAATCAGGAGCGCACTGCTCCGTACATGTGGTCTTAATGATCTGGGATCAGAATTTCTGAGGGGAATAGGCACTAGGCAGGTAATCAGATTGGGAGCAACCTTATAATGTAATCATTTACTTCTGCCTCTCACGTTTGTCTGTTTCAGCTTGGACGAGGAGAAGCTTTTTTGAGTGTTTTTTTTATTTATTTATTTTTATTACCTTTGATTTAAAAAAGCACTACTAATGAAAATAAAAGTACCAAAATTACATCTGCCATGTGTATAAAAGGTTTGGTGGAAGGTTTCCAAACCTTTTTTTATTTTGCCCGTCATTGAGCTGTAAGTACAAATAGCTTTTATAAAGAAGTGAGCGGTACATTGGGGGTAAACAAAAACCACCATAGGAAATATTTAATGGAAAGAAGTGGGCCTCTGTATAATAGTTGTCATTCGGTGTCCTTATTTTGTCAGTAATGGACTAAAATGGTTTCATTAGGATGTGATTTGTCCAATAGGCATGTGTATCCAGCCTGCCATGCCTACAGCATGTAAACTAAACCTCTTCATGTACCGCAAACGGGCACATACAGCTACAGTAGTATTTACTTTAACTGATTTGACTATAGGATCCATTATGTAAGCCATTTCAGAAAAGTATGTTAATGTCAGAGAACGTTTAGTTTTTCAAAGCCGGACTGAAGTTCATAATTCTTTGTGTGAGTTGCCTCCGTGTTTGGCTGCCTACAGTACAGCTACCCTGCTGACTTTAAAGAGCCAATGAAAGGAAGGCCTTCATACTGTGGAGGGAAAATGTGACCACCTACAGAATTGTATTATGATGGGGTCAGTGCACTCTGGGAGAAATTCCTCACTGGTGCTTATTCTGCTAATAGGAAGTACAAAGCTGTCATTTAAAATGAAGATCAGTCCTCACCAGAGTCCTGAAAGTTGTATGGCATTCATTTGTGAGAGCTTTCGGTGAACCAATGTGCTGAAATAGATCAGTCAGCACCAGAGTCCTGAAAGTCCAATGTGCTGAAATACTCAAAACACACACATCGCCTGCTCATAACGTCCATCCTGCACGGTTTTGGATATAATTCAAAATATTTAGCATTTAAATTTGACTAACTACATACTGTTAGTATGATAATATTACCGACTTTCAAACGATACCTTTATATACCTATGTCTTCCCTCCTGATCCCCCTCCCCCTCCTTTCAATATCCCTGTTGTCTAACCCAAAAAATTTAAAAAAAATAATAATAATAATTATAATAATAATAATAATAAAATTGCACTTACGATGACTTTTAGTTTAGAGCAGCCCTTCATGTGTATTTTACTAGTTATTGATTTGATGCTTCAACCTGTGGAAGAACCTCTGCATTGTAAGTCGCTTTTGATTAAAAGCGTCTGCCAAATGACTAAAATGGAAATGGAAATGTTATGAGAAAAAAGAAGAAACTTGTTTTTCCATATTGCAATGGCTTCAATTGAACAAGTATTTCTGACTGCAGTCCTTATGTCCATCCTCCATTTTCTAATGTAGAACAGAAAGGAATATACATTGGAAGGAAACTGGACACATGGAGTACATGTAATTTGCCTGACTCTTTTATCCAAAGTGACTTATTTGTCTTTTATCCAGAGACAATCCTCCCTGGAGCAATGCAGTACTAAGGGCCTTGTTCAAGGGCCCAACAGCTGTGCGGATCTTATAGTGGCTACACCAGGGATAGAACCACCGACCTTGCGGGTCTCAATCATGTACCTTAACCACTACGCTACAGGCCGCCCTATATGCAAAGTGTGATGTGACAGTGCTTTTCCCTGCAACACCAGGAGGAATGTTTAGAATACATAAAATACATTAAATAAACCTTAAATACATAAAAAAAGGGAAATAGCCCCGCATTCAGGGCATACATTCAATATTTGTCCTTTGACTTCTAGTTAAAAGAAAATATACGAACATAATTTGCAGAGTTCAGCAAATACTAAAACTGTCTCGCCAAATGGTCACTTTTTAATTTATTACTTAATAGTTTTTATTGCCTGAAGTTATGGACAAATAATCTTTTATTATAAATTTTTTCATTTATTATTTTTTTTTTGTTTATTCAAACTTTTTTGTAACCTGTATTTGTTACAATAATAATTAAAAAACACTTCTCTTTGCAACCAAATCTTCTTTCTCGGGGTGCAAAGGTCTTGGGGTCAGAGTTCACCCAAATGGTAATTTCATGAATAAGCCACACATCATTAAAGTGAGGGGGGGTTCATGTTTTTATGTCAAAAATAACATTCTAGCAAAAATGCACTGTTGGAGATGGTTGCCACATGTAATTTTTCATGTCAAATCTATAAACTAAAACAAATGTCTATCCCTACACATTTGAAATGTTATCTGTTTATGTCCATTTAACCTAAGCAGTACCGTACCTTGTTGAGAAACTGCTGCTATGAACGATTGGTGAAAAACCTCGGCATATTTTTATTTAATTTAAACAGTCAGTGTGTTCTCAATATACATCTTTGATGTAATACATATTTCAAATTTCTACAAATTTAAAACGTATTTGGTGACTGTAAGATTTGTATTGTGTCACAACCGTTGTCACAAAGTGACAGGTTGTCTTTCTGAGCTTCTAACTTTTTCTTACATTATTGCAATGGAATAAAAGATATACATGCTATTACCTGAGACTTAAACGGTTGCAATTACTCTTTTATGACGCGCTGGAATTGATGAGGAATACAAATGCAGGATTCGCACTGTGCGGACGACTCGCAACAAGAATTTGAACACAAATCCCTTTGGGCTTAGCGACTTGTTTCACATAAATTCTCATTGCCTGAAACAATGATCTGACCTAGAAATTGGTAGTGAAAAATTGATTTTAGGCTATTGTTTCAGTCATCAACTTCACTGTAACATTGTTTTCTTATCCTGCGCCGTACCCTCCCACAGAAATGGTGATACCTTCACTTGCGGCTGTGTAGTTACTGTATCACAACAAACCCCTTTTGTCCCTCGCCTTGAAGCAAATTTGGTAGTTCTCCGGCAGTATCCTGTCCTGTAGGTTTTCAAGTGGATCAAACTGCGTGGTCGTACTCAAGTGACTTTAGTAGTCGGCTACGCTAACATCCGATGCATCGTTTTCTGCCTACTTCTGAAACCAATTGACTGGATTCATCTTTCGCCAGAAGCTGAAGAGGCAATTTGACAATCCAACATTGTATTGACGTAACGAGCCATCAACTGGGTAAACTGCGTATTCCAATCTTTTATTTAATTATCGATGCGTTTATTTCTCTATGGCTTTTCAGAAAACTACCTGGAAATCGGTTGAAGTAGCCTAAATAAGAACTTAGACGGCTAATAAGTTGCCGACGGTAGTTCGACAGCTAGCGAACAGGTTCATAGAAGCTATGACTAGCAAGCAAGCAAATGCGTATTGCATTATTGACTTGGGTATCGCATGTGTGTTCTGGATCAAACAAGCGATTCTTGATTTGAGCGCTTACACACACGCTGTCTGAATGTAGTCTATTTAGTTGCGTACTCAGACTCAAATGATGTAGCTAGGTTGCATGTTAGCTAACGTTTGTTTTATTCCATGAGATGTAGCTACACAAATTAAAATCACAATCAAATATTGCATGTGTTTGTTTTGGTTGCTAACAGTGGCAAGTGTAAATCAGCTGTAGGCTAGTGCCTGGCTAGTTAACGTGAAAGTGGGTTATCATCACATCAACTCATAAATAAATGCAAGACCGGTTGCTGCAGTATTGAAAACCATTTGAAGTTTCTATGCGGGTTCTGGATATTTCCCCATACAAATATAATAGTTTTCGGGGTATGACTCGGCTGTCATCTTGTCGGCAAGGCGCAAGATACAAATTAAAGTAAATTAGCTGCCTGGCTCAGCCGTCACCAGCTCAGGAATCTATATGAATAATTTAGGCAAGCAAGAAGCGTAACGAAACGGAGAAACGTGGATTGATGAAGTCCTGTTCTGTAGTAGGTGATCTGTTGCTACCGGTTGCTACTCTACAGGTGTAACATTTGCCCGAAACATTCAAATTACTCCGTGTATTTAACCTACTGATTTTAGTGTCTGACTAAATGTTTGTTCAATTCCTTCGAACGTCACGCTCGTTTTTTCATTGGGCACTATCTAATTTGTGGATGTGGAAATGGATAGCTCAGCCGGTTCAAGGAAAACATATCTAGCCTACATTTTTCAGTCAATTGCCGATTATATTTTAGAATGGAACATTTGTAATTTGTTTTTATAATACGCTACTGCAACGTCACTGGTCCAAGAACTGACAGCCGTTTAGTTAGTCTGTTCGTCAGTTATTGGCCCTCATTGCTGCTCGGTTACATGTCTTTTTGAATAAATTACTTTTAAACTTACTTGCAGTTCGCGTTATGTAAGAGCTGGAAATGTTTTAGAACAAGATCAGTTGTTGCGCTTACTTTTTTTTGTCACAAATGTAGCCTACTCTGCCGTGGTGAGTGTGTGGAGTCACTACTACTCAATTCATGTAAAACATGTGCACCCTGTTTCTGGAGGAATTTCGTGCATTGCTCATTGAACAGTTAGATTGTTCTTAATCTTATAAGGGAGAAACTTTATTGTTAGTAACATTATTTTTTTCAGGCTACTTGGTAAGAATCTGCTTTGTGTATACACTCAGTGAGCACTTTATTATGTACTGGTATTGGACGTATGTATTTTTTAGACTTATTTTACATTTACATTTTTGTCATTTGGCAGACGCTTTTAATCCAAAGCGATTTACAAGTGCATTGGTTCTTCACAGGTTAAAAGCACCAAATCCATTACTAGTAAAACACGCATTTGTTTAGCTGTTCTAAACAAAAATACTACAGTCATTGTAAGTGCAAAATTATTATTATTATTATGTTTTATTTAATTTTTTTATTTTTATTGAGGGTTAAGGTTAGACAAGAGGGATATCGGAATGGGTTGGGGGGGATCAGGACGGAGGACGAAGGTATAGTTTGAAAATGTGTGTTTTTAGTTAGCGTCGAAATATGGGGACGGATTCTGCTGTCCTGACAGTGGTAGGCAAGTCATTCCACCACTGACGAACCAGAACGGAAAAGAGGCGTTATTAAGTCTTCTGCTGCGGTAGCCTATCCACGTAGACTTTTGACGCGTTGAGTGTTCAGAGATGCTCTTTTGCACGCCACTGTAGTGTTGTTTGGTTATTTGCGTTACTGTCAGCTTCGACCATGTGACAGATTCGATCAGTGGTCTGGCCCTTCTCCTCTGACCTCTCTTATTAAAGGCGCGTTTCGGCCTGGAGAACTGCTGCTCACTGGATGTATTTTTGTTTTTCTAACTTTTCTCTGCAAACTCTAGAGACTGTTGTGTGTTGTGCACCGACAATCATTCCATGGTCAAGGTCCCTTGGATTCCCATTCTGACATTTAGTGTGAAAAACAGCTGATCCTCTTGACCGTGTCTGCATGCTTTTATGCATTTAGTTACCGCATGATTTGCTGATTAATTATTAACGAGCTGGTGTACAGGTCTACCCAATAAAGTGATCACTGACTGTATGTCTATGTAGGTCTATGTCTATCATGACTAAATGTCTATTCTTAATTCAGGGAGTTTGTAGGACAAGGAAGATCACTTCTCCATGTTATTAGGTACACCTGTACACCAGCTTGTTATTGCAGATATCTAATTGGCCAATCATGTGGCAGCAACTCAGTGCCTAAAAGTATGCAGACATGGTCAAGAGGTTCAGTTGTTGTTCAGACCAATTATCAGATCTAATCATCTAAGTGACTTTGACTGTGGACTGTGACTGCTGATCTCCTGGGATTTTCATGCTCAACAATCTCCAGAGTTTCCAGAGAATGGTTAAAAATAAATAAATAAACATCCAGGCATCCAGGCGGTTTTTTGTGTGAAAACACCTTGTAAATGAGAGGTCTGAGGGGAAAGGCCAGACTGTTTCAAGTTGAGTAGGGTCCTGTCCCTGTCCAGTATCTTCAAATATCGATGGCTCCGACGCACATTTGTTCAGCCTATACAAATGTTTCAGCCAATCTGCACGTCACACGTGCACAATCTGCACGTTGTTTGTGACTGTGACCGTGACCAGGAGATTTTCCACCAGGTTTGTCGCGGTGTGTTTGTAGTGTAAACATTGGACTTGCACCTGAGCGTAGTAAATCGAACCGGCAACCCTCCGACTGCCAGACGACTGCTCTTACTGCCTGAGCCATGTCGCCCCCATATGTAAAGTTAGTTGACAGGTGTTGATTGTTGCTCACTATGCCATTTTAGTTTGGTTTGATTGTGGTTTTTGTAAAAAGAAACTGCACTGTTTTTTGAAAGTTTTTGAATTAATTTGGAAGGCAAAGTGGATTAACCAACCTGCAAGTGTTTTGCTTGTGGGTGTGTGTGTGTGCGTGCATGTGAATAAGGAAAACAGAAGAAAGTGAGTCACCCTCATTAGATCTTTCCCTCTCCTTCTCCTTCCTTCTCCTTCTACCTCTCTGTCTTTCCCTCCCCCTCTGTCCCTCCCTTTCCCTCTCTCTCCACTCAGTTCTCATCTGTATGTGTAGCTGGAGTATTACTGATTTCAGCTGAGTAAATGAGTTGTGATTGGCTGAGTCGCCCCAGGGGGTCCCTGTAGGAGTGAGTCATGAGGAGAGGGCCATCTGCTGCGTAACAGGCGGGCGTCACTAGACTGCTTGACTCTGGCGAGTCCTCTCGGGGTGTCTGTGAGCCCTCCTGTCCCTGCCTGCCCCGTGTGCCGGCGTCTCTTCCTTCTGCTGCCGTTCGACATTCGTCGGGGAGGTGGGGGGTGAGGACACTCCAGATCCCTGCCATTGAGAATGGAGCTCATTGAAATGCCACAAACGGCTGGCTCTCTCAAGTCACAAATTTAAGTGGCACTTGCATCGCATTACATGAATTTTGCAGACACTTGTAAAGTCTCTCACCCACTGCATTGTCAGGGGATTTACTGGAGTGTGTTCTGTATTTTAGTGTGTGTGCGTTGTCATTGCGGCATTTGCCATTTTTTTGCGGTGCATGTTCCTGTGAATAGTGATTAGCGATGGCGTGTGTTTGTGGCAGCCGCCTCAGCCTCTTGCAGACAGTGGGGGTAACCATGGCAACCTAGGTCCCAAATTCCAGGAGCTGGCCCCGTGGTTTTCAGGGTTTCGGCCTGCCTCAGGAGAGATCCTTTGTGCTCCTCGCTCCCTTACAAGTTTCTTGCTGTTGCCACATTAACGCTGTTGGTGTGGAGATGGAAGGAAAAGAAGATGAAGTGGTTGAGGTAGGGAACTTGACTGTAATGGCCCACCTGGAGGTAGAACGGAATGTGAACGGTTGATTGGGTTATTGAAAAAAATTGTCATAGAACATTATGGTCTTTTTTTATTCCTGAATGGAATTTTAATTCCATTCAGAAGACCTTTGTGGCTTGATTCTTCTCTCTTTTTTTCCTGTGTTGGCTCGGCCAAGATCCACATGTTTCCTTTGTGCCAAATGTCCACTCACTGAGCACTTTATCAGGAACACCTGCACGCCTACTTATTCATGCAATTATCTAATCCGGCAATCGTGTGGCAGCCATGCATAAAATCATGCAGATATGGGTCAGGAGCTTCAGTTAATGTTCACATCAACCATCAGAATGGGGAAAAGTGTGATCTCAGTGATTTAGACAAGAGAGATCAACAGAGAATGACCAGACTGGTTCGAGCTGGCAGAAAGGCTACAGTAACTCACATAACCACTGAGTTAACAATTGTGGTGAGCAGAAAGCATCTCAGAATGCACAACATGTCGAACCTTGAGGTGGATGTGCTACAACAGCAGAAGACCACATCGGGTTCCACTTCTGCCAAGAACAGAAAGCTGAGGCTGCAGTCGGCACAGGCTCACCAAAACTGGGCAGTTGAAGACTGAAAAATGTAGCCTGGTCTGATGAATCTCGATTTCTGTATTGTTGCTGACCATGTGAATCCCTTCATGGCCACAATGTACTCATCTTCTAGTAGATACTTCCAGCATGATAATGCACCATGCCACAAAGCAAAAGTTGTATCAAACTGATTTCATGAACATGAAAATGAGTTCAGTGTTCTTCAGTGGCCTTCCCAGTCACCTGATCTGAATCCAATAGCACACCTTTGGGATGTGGTGGAACGGGAGATTCGCAGCATGATTGTGCAGCTGACAAACCTGCAGAAATTGCACAATGCAATCATGTCAACATGGAACAGAATGTCAAAGGAATGTTTTCTTTATTTATTTATTTATTTATTTATTTATTTATTTATTTATTTATTTATTTATTTATTTATTTTCTTTATTTTTTATTATTATTATTATTTTTTTCCTTTTTTTCTCCCAATTTGGTAGCCAATTGGACCCTGTCTGATTCAATTAGAGCTAGTATTAGATACACCACCCACACCCCGTCCCTCGGCGGCCAATGGGAGAGCAACACGCCTTCTTCAAGCCGTCTCGCCTCCCAAGCTGTAACCGTGATTCCGAGGTGCCCGAGGTGGTTGTTTGTGCGGCTATCTACTAACCCTGCCAAGTCCCTCCCTCTGGAGCAGCGAGCCAATTATTGCTGCTCCACGTGAGCCGGCCAAACTTGGCTTTTTGGCAGGACCGAGAATCGAACCCCGGTCCCCAGTGTGCAACTGCAGCGAACTGCAACCGCGAGTCTGCTGTGTCTTAGCCTGTCAAAGGAATGTTTTCAACATCTTGTGGAATTCTTGGCACAAAGAATTGAGGCAAAGAATTGAGGTTTTGAGGAGCAAAGGGAGGCCCTACCCAGTATTAGTACATAATAAACTGCTCAGTGAGTGCAGATCAGTAATTTTAAAAGATTGTGGAAGTGTCACTTGCAGAAGTGTCAGTGACGAGGCACTGCAAAGATGTGACGTTCTGGTGTTAGAAGGACACCAGAGGCCAGAGGAGCCCTGAGACTGCTGAGAATGGAGTGGCTGAGCAGGGGGAGGAACCACAGACTGTTACTTCTGCAGCACCTATTTTCCACATCGGATCGGGACGTTTGGCTTCAGCAGTAGGGAGGCAGAAATGTCCATACAGTAGGCAAATCCATCTGGTTGAGTCTATTGATACTGATACTGAGACCTAAACAAATAGGGGAGTTGCCTAAGCGCTGTGTGTGAGAGGTTGTGCAACCTGCGATAATCCTCTTTGTGCTTGCCACACTGTTGAGCTCACACTCCCGTTCGTAGACGTGTCAAACCCCCACTCTCCAGCAGACTGACCTTGAAAAAACATCCGCAACACGGTCCTATTAGGCCTGTTAAAATTCCAATTAGTGTCACTGGTACCTTCCTCTTGGAGTGTTTAGTAAGGTGGTGAGTGATTCCTTCTGTGGTGTACAGGGGGGATCAAAGATCATAAGAACACAAATCCCAGTAAGGCTAGTCACCGGCCCCTTAGCCAACTGCCATTTTACTATTTTACCTTTGTTGCCTCGGCAACAGAAGCAAGCATTGCGTGCCTTTTTCAGTCGGGAGAGCTGTGACTGGCTGCTGTGGGACTCTGATATCTGCGCCAGTAAGCCCTGTGTCAGTGCCCTGTCAAGTGTACTTACTTGCATTCAGATCAAAGCTGTGAGAACACAAGAAACAAGAATGGTAAGTTCTCAAAAACAGTATTCAGTAGGGAATGAGCAGTTAAAAAAATTGGATGGCTGTTTATATAATGGCAAGTTATGAGTCATTGTAAATGGTAAATAGACCGTAATATATCCAAAGCGCTTTACAATTGATGCCTCTCATTCACCCATCATTCACACATGTACTCACACACTCACACACCAATGGTGGCTGGCCATGCAAGGCACTAACCAGGTTGTCGGGAGCAATTAATGGATAGATGTCTTGCTTTGGGCGGGGGATTGAACTGGCAACCCTTCGACTGCTAAACGACTGGTCTTACCTCCTGAGCTAATGCCGTGAGCACTTTAGATTACGGCAGGCTGTCTAAAAATGTGTGGTTACGCTGAACACAATTTCTTCTTTAAGCAGTCTACAGCTCCTGCATGCTAAAGTGTTTTTGGTCTGAACCAGTCTTTAAATCATATCCACTGTCTCACACATTCAGCGGAAATGAAGTTCACCCCCTCCTCCACACTCTCCGTGCCTGGGAACTGCCTATTGAAGGGGGCAGTGGAAGAGTTTGACTGCTCCAGCTCCAGTGGTGACTCCTAAACTGTGGGGTTAGACCCACTGTTGGGCTCATTTTGTTCCTCTCATGGCCTGAGCCAGTAAGCCCACTGGGGCTGTGTAGCTAAGTGTGATAGTTCCATCCTGAATGGCGCTTAAATTCTCATTTGTCCTCTGAAAGGGCCAGTGAGTCTCCAGTGGATGGCTCAATGTGCCGTAGACCTTTGCTAATGGAGGTTTCCTGTGCTGCAGTGCTATTTTAGCGCTGCAGGCTTTCAATTTCCCATGGGAGCACACAGGTGTGTGGGTGGTGGTGCTGAGTATGGAGGTGGCTGTGTCAGATTAGATGTGCTCCCTTTCAAGTGCCCCTACTCCTTCCGCCCCTTCCCTCCAAAAATCACACTGTGTGTTTCTGAGAGTCTTTGAGCGGTTTAGCGAATTCCACCCCAAGCACGTTATGCTTGTCTGAGACGGGCGACCTCAGTCAACTGGCTGGACTGCTCCAATCTCCGCTGCTGTAGAGGGGTGGGAAACAAAGCAGGGCCAGTCTTCAGATCTCTCCCCAAGCCCCCCCCTCCCCCTTTTAAAGTGTAGGTGGTACGCTCCTTTCTTTGTGGGCTGGAATGTCTGCATTTTTAAAAAAACATTTTTTAACATTCTTTTAATTGGTCTAATTAGTTTGAGGGTTTTTTCTCCCTCAATATGTGACAATTTTTTGCAGGCACAGAAGAAAGAATTTCTACCATTTTCTTGAGGGCACTTGGCACATCCACTGTTGTCCTCATCAGGCTTCTGTTTAGCTAGCCACTGAGGGTGAGTTTCCGTGTGGTTATACAGTATACAACAGAAGAGAATATGCTTTCCTGATCCCAATTATTGAATGGGCTTTATAAAATTACCAACAACATAAGAATTGAAGCTACAAAATGAATACAGATATAGCATGCGAAAAGTATATATACATAAACGGCTGTTGCTGCCTTTCCGTTGAAGTTTCCCTGGCCTTCCATAGAAGATGATTGTGAAACACAACGCTGCTATTTAGGACTTGGTAAGCTGTGACTGTGATTCTCATTAGTTTTATTACAACTTGAAATCATTTGAGAAAGATGTAGAAATTTCCCTTTCAGTGGTTCTGGCAATTTCCAGGGTGCTTCAGCTAAATCATTCATCGCTACTCCCCCCACAACCCTGTTATTAGTGAAATAACTTGCTTAGCTTACATAACCGTACTTTTGTGTATTTACATTTCTTTCAGTTGGGCTGGAGGACGTCTCTATATTTGGGTGTGCTGTGTCACAGGAAGCCTGTGTGTATGACGATAAAACAGGTATCTGTTCTAGGTTTGATCTTGAACATTTTTGAACACTTTTGAACCTCCTGCAGACAGCGAGTTCCTGGAACTGAAATAACTTTGCTTTCATAGAGAGAGGGGAAGGAGAACAAATGAGTCCGGTATGTATTTGATGTGCTGAGAAGAGATGTGACTCTGGGGAGAAGCCAGTTAGGAGAGGCCGGGCAACGGGAGCCTACGTTAGCGTGTGGCAGGAGGGCACTCTTATGGCTAGGAAGTTGGGCTTGTTGCAGGTTTGATCAGTGTGCCCTTCCATTGTTAGACGCTACCTGAATCGCTTCAGTACACTTGGTAGTCCCTCTAGATGAAGAACAACCGTGATGTAAGGAAACAAAGGCTCAGGGCAGGCTGGAACTTGTCTTCACCACAACATTGGCAAGCAAAGCCAGCTCGGAAAACTAGACTGTGGAATTGGCTGCTGTAACGGGTGAGCTAAGTGACGTTGAGTAATGGTGAAGAGCCGCAGACACAGTGGTTTGGCGATCCCTGTGTGTGGGCCGTGGTTGGGCGGTCACTGGGTGTGGGCTGTGGGGCTGACAGGTAGTCTGGGTGTGCAGTGGGCCGGTGCGGCTCGCCACGTGCCTGATGAAAATTGCATTGCGCCTCAGCTGACCGAGCCGGGAGAAACCCGATGCCCCTCGCTGTGTCGCGACCGGCCGGCAGACGGGGAAATCCGCGCTCCGTCCGCCCCCGCAGGCTTTGTAGCCATTGTTTTGGGGGGCGGTGTTTGTTCCGTTCCCCCCACGGAAAGCACGGTGGGTTCTCTCTGGACCGTACCTCTTTGATGGCTGCAATTGTACATGGTCCTCTATTGTGTGACCCGTTGACTGGGTTCCAGATAAATCGGGTTCTCTGCGCACCTCTTCTGTTCTCCCACGCTTGGACTAAACCTTTCACCCCTCTCATTGTACACCCCTGCCCCCCTTCTCTCTCTTCCCTTTCTGTCTGTTTTTCTCTTCCCTATCTTCACTGGCTGATTATTTAAGAGAAAGGTCAAGCTTTGTAAAGGAAAGTGAGGTTTATTTGTTTTTAGGGGGTACAGAATGTACACTTGCTTTGATAAAGAGATGCTGAAAATGAACGCAAACACACATGATTCAAGCGAGCACCTGTTCCTACACTTGGTCACGTCTCTCCTCCACCTCTCTGCCCAGTGCAGCGGTAACTCTTGCTCATGTCACGGCTGTTGCCATGACGTCTACGCCGGCATCGCGTCTCAAATGTCAGCGAGTCGACCTTCCGCCGGGCACGGGCGGTCGCCAGTCAGGTGTCAGAGCACACGCTGCCATGTGACGGTTTTTGGGAGACGGGTGATAGTGGAGAGAGGACACCGGGGAGCAGTGCTTACGCAGGTCCTCACCTTGACCCCAGCCTCACGGCTGATACACAGCGCCCATCTGCTCTGTACGTCACTGAGCGAGTACAAGACCTCCTGACACCTCCCTCTGGGCTGGTGGCAAATCATTATCATTATCATTTTTATTATTAGTAGCAGTAGTAGTTGTAGTGTCTTCTTTGTGGTAGTACCCCACCTCTTAAAACGGAGTACTACTATAAACACCAAGACTGTCTGCGCACATGTGTGTGCATCTTACATAAGTGCAGATTTGCGAAATCACTACTTAGCTGCAAGTCATACTTCTGGATGTTTTTACCAGTGCAACCAGGTCAAAACAGCCAGCCCTTATGAAAGAAAGTTTACAAATAGTTTATTTTGGATGGCAATGCGTAAAAGTGCTTCATTAAGATTCTGGGTAGCAATTTTTATCTTTGATTACAGGGTGTGACGTTGTAGACAATGAGTGGCATTTCTTATTTTTTATTTTTTTGTGAGCTAAGATTGGTCCCTTCCTATGTGAAAAGTGTTAACCTCTGCTCCTCCCCCTTGTCGTCTCACCAGACGCCGGCGAGCATTACCCTCTCCGCTCCGTAGCGCCCCCTTGTGTGCCACGCCCGCACCCGCGCCCTTGTGTGCCACGCCCGCCCCCGTCATGGCCGGTCAGAGGTTGTTGTCCTTCGGCAAGGCCCTCCTGAGGCGCCGCGCTCTGGACTGCTCCCAGGAGGAGTCGCGATTCGCCCGCTGCCTGTCCACGCTGGACCTGGTGGCCCTGGGCGTGGGGGCCACTCTGGGGGCCGGGGTGTACGTGCTGGCGGGCGAGGTGGCCCGGGAGAAGGCGGGGCCCGCCATCGTGCTCTGCTTCCTCATCGCCGCCCTCTCGTCCGTGCTGGCGGGCCTCTGCTACGCCGAATTTGGCGCCCGCGTCCCCAAAACCGGCTCCGCATACCTCTACAGCTACGTCACTGTGGGCGAGATCTGGGCCTTCATCACGGGCTGGAACCTCATCCTCTCCTACGTCATTGGTGAGTCAGGTTTGGGTGGGCAGGATAACCGAGGCCCCTACGTCATTGATTGGGTGAGAAGGAGCGGGGCCTAATAGAGACTGCTATGTCACTGTTTGGGATGGGATGGGGACTTGTTGATTTAGTGCTGTACATATAATACTGTACATCGGGACATATAAACAAAACAGTGGGCCAGAGACATTTGCACACACCCTGTATCACGTTCGCAGGATGCAAACAAAATGTAAAAAGAAACTTTGTCACTCATAGGATTTACCACAGGAGGCCATGGAAACCTAACGACCATGTGTGTCTTTTCTTACAGTTCCTATGGTTTAACAGGAACTGTATTAAAGTCATTACCTAGAAGAGGGTAGGTAATGTACATTGTAATTTGAAAAGCTGCTACCTTGCTGTGGTTCTACTTTAAGGACCATGCAGCTGCCAAGCATTTTCATAAGCAGTATTACGCACATTAAACAAAGTGAGTAAATACCATTGAATTTAACAGCGCAAATGCACTTGGTACATAGCTATGTGGGTGACGTTATTCTGTTAGATTCAAAGGTGTGGTAGAGGTGTGTGCCAGCTATGCTTTGCCAGTCTTTTCTTTTCATGTGATCCATGAAAAGGAATCTTGTGCATCTGCAGTTTCCTGTCTGGGCAGCATCTGCCACTTGACACACTGGTCTCACAGTATCACAGTACGTCCTAAACTTAGTACGGCATTGAATGACTTCAACTGGTATTGAATACCGTAAACTTGGTACAAGGAAGTAAATCCGCCCTTTTCTGGCGAAAGCAGTTTCTTTCTCAGAAAAGAAACAGTAAACAGACTTAATTTTGTAATGAATACACTCCGTTTTACATGTATTATTTTAAAAATAATGTATTCTTGAATAAGAAGTATAAATAATTGTATTAGCCCTTGAAAAATAATGAAAACATTTGATGTTCTCAGACTTTTAGTCCCCACTGCATTTCTGATAAAAAAATAAAAAGTTGAACCAATCAGATGTGCAGATGAGAGGTGAATGGGAACTGGAGAGCACTGCGGGGACCTCTAATGAAGAGGACTTGTGTTCCTCAATCACATCTCGAGGATGGTTTTTGATCTGTACCCCTCCTTTGGCACCTCTTCTCCTCCTGCTCCATCTCCTCCTCCTCTCTCTCAGGCACAGCCAGTGTGGCCCGGGCCTGGAGCTCCACCTTCGATAACCTGGTGGAGCATAAAATCTCCATCTTCTTCAAGTCCTCCATGGCGATGCGGGTTCCTGGGGGGGTGCTGGCCGAGTACCCGGACCTCTTCGCCCTCATCTTGATCATGCTGCTTACCGGTGAGCAATCCCTTCCGTCAAATCACAGGAAAGTATCTCCAAAAAAGAATAAATAAGAGCTTGGATGTCGGTTGTGTGTCCTCTTTGAAAAGCTGCAAAGCTGACTTATGTGTACAGTGCTTCCATTCTCTCAAAGTCTGGGATTCATGTTACAAATCTACTGCTCTATTAGAAGTCATCCATTTTGTAGGAGAGACCTAACACTTAACATCATCCCTGACCTAGCAGTATGTTCAATAGCTTTGAAACTGTGGTGTGACGGTGGTGACACAATTCCCTTCCCTTCAGGGCTGCTGGCTTTCGGAGTAAACGAGTCCGCACTGGTCAACAAGATCTTCACCGGGATCAACCTGGTGGTCCTGGGATTCGTCATCATCTCCGGCTTTGTGAAGGGCGACACCCGCAACTGGACACTCAGCATAGAGGACTTCCTCAACCGCACCAACATCACAAATCCAGAGTGAGTCACGACGAGTGGCGTGGAGGGAGTGCAGCTGTTCAAATGCAATGATCAGCCAAGCCCTGCTAAGAGGTGCAGATTACACAGGGTTATCAGATGTGCTCTAATTATGGCTGCTCATTAACAAAGTAGTTTCTATTTCTATTATGTTTCCATGAGAGTTCTTCATAACTGACATGTAGATCTGAAATTTATGAATGTCTTATTAGCCCATGTGGGCTGGTTGCCATGCAACTTAACAGTTATTAATAAAATGAAAATGAATTAATTGATTTGTTAAAATGATTGTGAAAATTGGCGTTTGGGAAGTAAGCAAGCTTTCTTGTGTGTCTTTTCTCTCTTTGTCCCCTCACTCGCAGGTCCATAGAGGAGATATTCGGCTCGGGTGGCTTTGCTCCCTTTGGGTTTAGAGGGATTTTGTCTGGTGCGGCGACCTGCTTCTATGCTTTCGTGGGTTTTGACTGCATCGCCACCACAAGTAGGCATCTCTCTGTCTCAGCAGCATATGAGAAATATTCACCTTTACTGATTAAAAAAAGAATTTTCTTTTCAAAAACGATGGTTAGGAGACGGGCGGCACGGATGGTGCAGTGGGTAGCACTGCCGCCTCACAGCAAGGAGGTCCTGGGTTCGAATCCCCGTTGGCCGGGGCCTCTCTGTGTGGAGTTTGCATGTTCTCCCCGTGTCTGCGTGGGTTTCCTCCGGGTACTCCGGTTTCCTCCCACAGTCCAAAGACATGCAGGTTAGGCTGATTGGAGAGTCTAAATTGCCCGTGGGTATGAGTGTGTGAGTGAATGGTGTGTGTGCGCCCTGTGATGGACTGGCGACCTGTCCAGGGTGTATTCCTGCCTTTGGCCCAATGTATGCTGGGATAGGCTCCAGCCCCCCTGCGACCCTGTTCAGGATAAGCGGATTAGGATAATGAATGAATGGTTGGGAGACCAGCAGGGGAATCTCTTGCTCTGCACAGTGTCAATTAAAGCAGTTCTGTCACATTCTGTCCGGGAGTCTTGGCCGTATTTGTGTAGAGTGAGTTGAGGGCGCGTGACCTGACGTGGCCCTCTCTCCTCCCGCAGGCGAAGAGGCGAAGAACCCGATGCGCTCCATCCCCATCGGCATCGTGGTGTCCCTGCTCATCTGCTTCTTCGCCTACTTTGGCGTGTCCGCCGCGCTCACCCTCATGATGCCGTACTACCGCCTCAACACCCAGAGCCCGCTGCCCGAGGCCTTCAGCTACGTGGGCTGGGCCCCCGCTCGCTACATTGTGGCTGTGGGCTCGCTCTGCGCCCTGTCCACCAGGTGAGTCTCATTGTGGCTGTGGGCTCGCTCTGCGCCCTGTCCACCAGGTGAGTCTCATTGTGGCTGTGGGCTCGCTCTGCGCCCTGTCCACCAGGTGAGTCTCATTGTGGCTGTGGGCTCGCTCTGCGCCCTGTCCACCAGGTGAGTCTCATTGTGGCTGTGGGCTCGCTCTGCGCCCTGTCCACCAGGTGAGTCTCATTATGGCTGTGGGCTCGCTCTGCGTCCTGTCCACCAGGTGAGTCTCATTGTGGCTGTGGGCTCGCTCTGCGCCCTGTCCACCAGGTGAGTCTCATTGTGGCTGTGGGCTCGCTCTGCGTCCTGTCCACCAGGTGAGTCTCATTGTGGCTGTAGGCTCGCTCTGCGCCCTGTCCACCAGGTGAGTCTCATTGTGGCTGTGGGCTCGCTCTGCGCCCTGTCCACCAGGTGAGTCTCATTGTGGCTGTGGGCTCGCTCTGCACCCTGTCCACCAGGTGAGTCCGCGTCGCGCGGGGCCGAAACACCGGCTCCGGGGTCACAGCGGCTGTGGAGGACGCGTAGGAGTATGTAGCCAATCAGATGCAGGAAGTCATATTTAGGTCAGGGATTGGAGGAAGATGGTAATGGCTGCCCTAATTGAGGACATGGTGGCTTGGCTATGCTAGGATGTAAAAAAACAAGTTTGCTTTTGGATTGTCCACATTGTCGGTGTTGTTACTGGACTGAGTCCCACGTAAGCAATGTGCTCATCCCAGTTCAGCAGGCCAAACCAGAATGTGGAAGGGGGCGGGGGATACTTTGAATGTTACTCAGTGTAGTCCGTCCACCTCAGGACGCACAGGGTTGGGTCATGGGTTGTTGGAGGGGAACCATTGTCTTTCACGCATGATTTGACATATTAAATCTCACAGAGACAGCAACAGTTGAAACCCAGTAGTCGTCACCAAGCAACCTTCTCTAAATGCTATAAAGCCATCTCATTGGCTGAGAACTTTTGCATCTGGTGTTGCTCCAACTCTGTTCCCCTGAAATCAGAAGGAGATGATCGAGCCAATTGCACACAAGATTACCTCATTCCGTGTTCCTCTGGCATTTACATTTTTGTAACCGTGGTCCTTGATGCTGCAGTCCTGTTTTTGGTGACTGTACCCCCCTCTCTGTCCTGCGTGTCCTGCAGTCTGCTGGGATCCATGTTCCCCATGCCCCGGGTCATCTACGCCATGGCGGAGGATGGCCTGCTCTTCCGCTTCCTGTCCCGCATGAACCAGAGGACCAAGACCCCCCTGCTGGCCACCATCGTGTCTGGCTGCGTGGCAGGTGAGCCAGGCTAACAGTCCCTCTGGACCAGCACTTTGTGGGGGCTGAAAGTCAGCACGAACTTGCCACATACACACTCACACACATACACATGCACACTTGTGCAAGTGCTGACAAAACCTTAAACATCCCATATTGAAAAATGACATTTCCCTTGCTGTGTGGATTAGAAAGGAGTTGAGGTGCTATACAAACACTGTGAAAGTATCAAAACACACAGTCCCCAAATAAATAAAACACAGACTGCATTCAGCTCTTTGCAGCTAGCCAGCCAATCAGAACAGTGGTTCATTGATAGCAATCTGACTTAAAGATACAGTCACAACAACAGCCTGTTCTTGATCTTGATCTTGAGATGCACTGGAGAACGGACATGTACAACTGGATAGAATAGTTTTTGGTACTTAAAACCACCCAGATGTTGTCTTCTGGATACCGGGACCGAAAATAAAACACTGTAAAGATGTACAATATGGGAGCTTTAATTAAGAGCATATGAAACTCAATAAACTGAACTGTAAACCACAAAATGTAAAAATGTGTGTATATTCAGAAAAGGCTGATTGCGGAAAATAGAAGGCATGTGAATGTATATATTGGTGCCCGGTACTTGCATAAGGTGCGGCAATGTTAATTGGTTTGTTTTTAAGCAGGGACTACACTAAGTCTGTCATGCACACACCTTCAGGCGGTACCTCGACGGCATCGGCTGACCGCCGGCTTGCCGTATTCCCTGGTTTCGACTTAAAATGTTTGAATGTTGAGAAGTTGCTTTCACATACTGCTGAACATGCTGCACGGTTGAGGAGTTTTGGAAGACAGGTCTCCTGTCGCAGTTTCCTCAAGTCAATGCCCCAGTCTGCTCTCTTTGAGAGAAAATTTCATTGGTCTGTACCTTGCACAGTAGCTGTAGCTCGCCAGGTTGTGCATTCATGACTGCTGCCCCCTGGTGAAATTACTCTCCATGTTGGCTCTGTTTCCCTGCGTTCCTCTGGTGAAATTACTCTCCATGTTGGCTCTGTTTCCCTGCTGCTCCCTGGTGTAACATGGTAACATGTTCCTTCGCTGTGTTCTCACAATGTGTTTGGTTTCCACCCCCACAGCTCTCATGGCCTTCTTATTTGATCTTGGCGCACTGGTGGACCTAATGTCGATTGGGACCCTGCTGGCATACACTCTGGTGGCTGTGTGTGTGCTGATCCTGAGGTTGGAGAGATACTACGTAAACACACACAAACGCAAATTGCAAATACACACACGCACACACACTCAGGAATGCACAAGAAAAGACACTGTAATTACCTGTAACTCTGCATTCTTGTAATGACAGGAATGCTTTTGCATTTGAGGTTGATTAGCCTCCCATAAATTACAGCAAGACTAGCAATTATCTTAATGTCACTGCATACCTAAGTGTTATCAGGTTGTGCAGAGCTGGCACACAGTCCATTCTTTATTCACAGATATGTATGAAGTGAGTTATGAAATATGCAAACCAAGTGTGTCATATAATTGGAACCCTCTCTCTCTCTCTCTCCCTCTCTCCCCCTCTCCCCCTCCCTCCCTCCCTCCCCTTCTGTGTGTGTGTGTGTGTGTGTGTGCGCGCGCGCGTGCGCGCAGGTACCAGCCAGGCAGCCTGACTTCCTCTGACCACAGTGGGAAGATGGTGGACCTGGCCGGGGCGGAGAAGATGTCCATGACGGAGGCGGAGGGGGACAGCGGGGACGAGTTTGACCCGGAGCTGGACACCCGTCCCCTGAAGGAGAGGTTCTCCCTGCGGCTGCTGCTCTGGCCCAGCTGCGACTCCCCCACCAAGGCCTCCGGGACCATCGTCTACGTGACCGTCGCAGTCATCTGTGAGTCTGAACGATTACAATGAGCCTGAACTGCATCGGGTACATAAGTAGTGCTGTCCACCTCATCCTGCGTAGATCTTATGTAGAAGTTGTAGATGTGTTAGATGTCCTATTTGCCTTGTGTGCTAGACTTGTGTTCATGTCCTTACAACCGACCTTATGTGAATTGTACCTAATCTGACCTGTTGTGTTGTTTGTTCTACAACCTTTATATTCAATCTTTCGTACGTCGGCTTGGATAAAAGCATCTGCTTCTCAGTGCCTTGAACTTTAATTCAGAGGGTGCTGTTTTTTCAAGGATCTGAAACTAAAACATTTTGGAGAGCCACAGTTTCTGCTGGTTTTGCAGCACTTCAGTGCTTAGTTCAAATTCATAGTTTGTCTGAAGAGTTCTTATACCTTGTTTACAAGGACTAAACTGGGTGTTGACTGAAAGATAATCATAAAAGACCTACAGCCATTACAGCACCCAGAGACTCCAATAGACCAGCAACTCCTGTCTGAGAGAGGGTGTGTGAGATTCTTTTCTGCGTTCTTGGCAGCTGAATAAGGCCTTATCACAGAACTATTCCTCATTGTTCATAAGTGTTCCTTTACAGATGATTTGGGACAGTTAGAAGCTGAAAAGCTTCTGAGATTTAAGAAAACAGAGCTATTTCTGTCAATGTTTGGTTCTCCATTTTTGCCATGGCAGTACAGTCCACTCTGTGCTGCTGTAACTACAGGGCAGTCCAACAGGAGAACAGCATGTTCCTTCCATCCTCTCTACTTTCTGAGTACAAAATGGCCATTGCAGCACTGATGTCCCTGCTCACATTATCCCATCATGCGTATTCCTAAGTCTGATCACTGGAGGACCGAATGTTAAGAATGCAGAGGTTGATGTGTTGTGTTTGCGCTAACTTTGTTGTTTCACTGGAGGACAGCATGTTAAGAATGCAGAGGTTGATGTGTAGAGTTAGCGCTAACGTGCTGTTCACCCTGCTGTGTGTGGTGTTAGCGGTATTGGGCTCAGGGGTGGATGCGTGGAGTTTGCGCTAACCCTACTGTTCACCCTGCTGTGTGTGGTGTTAGCGGTATTGGGCTCAGGGGTGGATGTGTGGAGTTTGCGCTAACCCTGCTGTTCCCCGTGCCTGCCCCTGCAGCGGTGCTGTTCACCCTGCTATGTGTGGTGTTGGCGGTGTGGGGCTTGGAGGTGGTGGAGGGGCAGCCCCTCTGGGTCACACTGTGTGGCCTCCTCTCCCTCCTCTCTGCCGTCTGCCTGCTCGTCATCTGGAGGCAGCCCCAGAGCAAGGAGGCCCTCACGTTCAAGGTGAGCCCCTCTGCTCTCTTTCCGCACTTTCTCCTCTCTTTCTTTTACCCCTCCCTCTCTGTAATCCCACCTGCCCTTCTTTCTTTACACTGGTAATGTCATTTGAATGCAGCCCAGTGTCAGTGGATCCCCTGGGCCGATATGCTTATCTTGAACAAGGAGCCTTTGTGCATGTATCAGTGTGTGGTCTAGAATAAGCACACCTGCACTACAGCATATCATTGTATGGTCTAGAATAAGCACACCTGCATTACGGTATATCAGTGTGTGGTCTGGACTAAGCAAACCAAGTACACACACTTATTGTACGTCGCTTTGGATAAATGTGTCTGCCAAATACATGTAATGTCATGGTTATTTTTGGTTATATGCATTCTTCTTCATGATTTAATCGTTTATCCTTTTTCCTTTCAAAATGTGCATGTAAATGTGCATATACACACCCCACACACATACAACAGGTGCCCCTCCTCCCTGTGCTGCCATTGGTCAGCATTTTTGTCAACATCTACCTCATGATGCAACTTGACCTGGGCACGTGGTGTCGTTTTGCCGTGTGGATGATCGTGGGTGAGTGAACCTGTCCTCTCATTTTAGAAGTGCAGAGACTACACTGCAAAAAAACAAAAAATAAGTCAAAAATAAGTATTTTTGTCTAATATTTAGACTTCAAATCTGGTTTCTATTTCTTCTTTGCTAAATAAGGCAATATTGCCAATGAGGTCAGATGCTCATTAAAAAAAATTTGCACTTAAGACAGACGAGTATTTTCTACTTAAGAGAAAAAATAGTTTTCCAGTGTAAAGCTAGCTGCCTGTTCTTCGTGAGAGATATGCAGTTCCCTCTGAAGTGCTGAGTGGAGAACAGTATGACATGACCCAGCATGGAGCTCGCATAGATTTGCGCTTCTATAAAAAACCTTATTTTGTGACAAAAACCATATTTAAGAATTTCTTTGGCAGGTTATTGTGACCTGATAATGGTTCAGATGGGCTGGGACAGAACGGATAGAGTCCGAGTGCTATTTGTTCTCATATAACCCTCCCCAATCTATCCCCCTCCCTATCTCCCCCACGCCTAATTTCCTGTCTCATACCCTCTCCTGTCTCCCTCTCCCTCTCTCCCCTTCTCCTGTCTCTCTCACTCTCTCCCCTTCTCCTCTCTCCCCTTCATCTCTCCCTCTCCCCCTCTCTCCCCTTATCCTGTTTCCACTTCTCCTATCTCTCACTCTCTCTCTCCCTCTCCCCTTTTCCTGTCTCTCTCCCCCTCTCTCCCCTTCATCTCTCCCTCTCCGCCTCTCTCCCCTTCTCCTGTTTCCACTTCTCCTATCTCTCCCTCTCTCCCCTTCTCCTGTCTCTCTCTCCCTCTCTCCGCTTCTCCTGTCTGTCTCTCCCTCTCTCCCCTTCTTCTGTGTGTCTCTCTCCCTCTCTCCTCATCTCCTCTCTCTCTCCCTCTCTCTCCTCATCTCCTGTCTGTCTCTCCCTCTCTCCTTATCTCCTCTCTCTCTTTCCCTCTCTCCCCTTCTCCTGTCTCTCTCTGTCTCTGTCTCTGTCTGTCTCTGACTTTCAGGGTTCCTCATTTACTTTGCCTATGGCGTGCGGAACAGTTCAGAGGCCTTGAACGGGTTCCAGAAATCCGAGGCTGCCCTCAGACCCAAGAGCCCCATTTACGAGGCAGCGGAGAGCAGAGAGGACAGGGAGGACAGCGAGGCAGACGGCCCCGCGTGCTGTGAGAGGGGCGGAGGTCTGGAGAACGCGGCCCAACCCGCTGCCCGTCCTTTCCTGTTACAACGTCGCACTTCCTGCAACTCCTGAGAGACACGAGCGTCGTCAGCATCACCTCGCCACTTTTCTAAAAACGCTTCTCTGTCAATGTAAATCTGTCAAACTCAACATGCTGTGTAAAACTGACCTATGGGGCTGATGTCAGTAACAGTTTCATGCCCCCCCCCCCCCCCCAAATAATTGTTAGAACTGCATATTAACAAACATACGTCTGTTGGAAGCACAGATCAACAGTTCATACACTTTAGTGTACTTGCCAATGTTCTTTGCAAGTTGGTATGAACCATGCAAATTCAATAATGACATGGAGCCATCTAGACAGAGGCCATTACCTCTTATTCAGTATTGGCAACACTCAGAAACAGAAACATTGGCGACTTTGGGAGAATAAAATAAGAAAAATAAAACGACAAAAATATATATTTAAATATCTTCAGCCCTATCTGCCTTAACAGCTGTGGTGAAGCAACGCTGTCTGTTTTGACCAGTCTGGTGTAAACAGGGTATCTCTGCCTCTGCTTGACTCGCTGAGTCACACTGCATTATCCTCATTGACTATAAGGACTGAACACATGCTCTGGCACCTCACATCTCTATAGCAAGAGATCTGACTCCCATAGCACCTAGTCCGATGTACTTCTTCATACTGTGTTAGGATGTGAAGTTGACAATCTTTGACCCCAGTGAAGGTCATCTTTCTCGTATTGTGATGAATACCTCTATTCAGAAGTAAATGTGCTTTAAATTTATTCTGATGTATTTTAGCAGTCCTTACTTATATAGACAGACAAGCGTATATTTTCGTTAAATCCATCAATATTTATGTCAAAAGAAATGTGGATATTTTGGAATAGAAATGTAATATTCCCTCAAATGGGCCAGCCTAGATTTTTACTGTAGTTTAAACCATGTATTCTTAATTGCACCATAAGTAAACCTGGGCTGGTACAGAGACCTTTATAGAGAGGCACTATATATGTATTTTTTATAACTTGACAGCTCATCATTAAAAATTTCTAGTAGATCTATTCCCAACATTAGTGAATTTACAAATGGATGGAATTGTCATGTCTGATGTTTGCAATTTTTAACAGATGCAATGAGGAAGGTTTTTTGTGCTTTTGGACAGTAAAGTTACTTGAGATGTGGTTGAAGGCCGTGTACAGATATGAATGTCCTTGTTCTACCATAGTGTTTCCGTATGCTGGTCATTGAAATATCCTCACTAAACTTGTAACTGATCTGAATTTTGCCAAATTGATGTTAGCCGTGGAAGTCTTCTGTTGATAAAATATATAAAGAGGTTTGTTCAAAATGTTATGTTAATGTTGGGTGTCTAAGGCACATGTGGGTCATGCCATTTTAATTGTGAAATTAATTGAGCTGGTTTCTTTGAAAGGTTATTCAAAGAATCATTCAAAAATGCCCGAGCTATATGAATATTATTATTAATATTATTAATTTTTTTTTTATTTCCTAAAGTGCTTTAGACAGATGGTGATTGTTGGGAATGCCTGTTCCTACAAGACACCCAATATAACTACAGAAGTGTCAGGGCCCCTCTTATTTTCTGTGAAACACTACATTTTCATATGAATGTACTCATGAACTAACAACGCAGTACTGTACTAACTACTGTACTACCACACAATACTGTCCTTAGTTCTTTGCTGGGATTTCAATGTAGCTAGTTTCAGACTGGAATTATCACACATGCACCTTCGACAAAGTATTTAACTGCAGCCAGACAAGTTCTAGTTTCACTTCAGGAGTGGGGGTGTTGGTGAAGGGAGGGCGGGGGGGTTGCCTTCGTTGCTGTCTTGGCACCAAGACAGTTTTTAATTTATTTTTTTTCGCCTCAAAGAGTATATGCATCTACTGGAGGCTGCCGAATAGAGGAGTGCCTGTAGGAAACATTTTGGCTTAGCCTGTCATTTCACCTTAAATTAGCAGTGTGATTGGCAGCTTGGAGGCTATTTTTGTAGCATTTTCCAGACATTTCTCAAAGACGGCAGCTTAAAGTTAATTAAAGATGGTTAGGAGAGGCAATAACGGCTAGTTTCTGTCGAGATGACATGCTTGGAGTTTACCCTGCTTTGAAGGCACTTGTGTCAAATTTCATGATAAATTCACACTTTCTCTTCTTTTCCGTCTTTTGATAGTAGTATTCCGTTTTCTTTCACCTTTCTTTTTTTCTATATATATATATATATATATATATATATATATATGTGTGTATATATATATGTTTTTTCATGGAATAGGCTTTTGTTTCTAACCCCATCAACTCTGTTGTAAGGCGAAGAATAAATGTGTATTATTCTGGATCGGTGCCTTGTATAGCAAAGCAGAAGCCCAAATCTGTTAGACTACTGAAGTCCTGGACCTCACAAAGCACAGGATTGTGTATTTACATGTGTTTTTCTTTCAATTTCACTAGTATAGCCATGCCCTTGTGTCATGGTGTGCTCATACCGTATGTGTTCTTGCAACAAAAAAAAAACAAAAACAAGACTTTGTGTTTTTAAGGGTTATATATACATATTCATTTATTTATGTATACAGTATGTCATGTTGATTCTGTGTTTCTGTTCTGTAAATACAGTATGTTATAATATTTTAACTTTTAAATGAAGTCTATTTAAAAATAAAGTAGTTTTCAATGATATACACTCAGTGACCACTTTATTAGGTATACCTGTACACCAGCTCCTTCATGCAAGTATCTAATCAGCCAATCATCCGAATGGGGAATAATTGTTTCTTTGACCATGTAACAATTGTTGGTGCCAGCCAGGCTGGTTGGAGGATCTCCAAAACTGCTGATCTCTTGGGATTTTCATGCACAGCATTTAGAGAATGCTGAATGCACACCCACAGCAGAAGACCGATAAATCTAAAGGAGTAAGTAAAAGTACCCAATAAAGTGGGGTATAATAACCTTTTAATGAAACCAATTCAATTCTGTGTTTGGTTCATTTCTGTTCTTATATTATGTCTTGCTAAATTGATATGTAATCACGTATTTGTATCTGTGTTGTAAAATGGAAGATTTGACCCTGAAGAATTCTGTGGTGTTAAAGTTTTGAAATTAAAACCATTTATTACACACTTTGTCCCTTGTGCCTAATTCTGCATTTCACCTTGAGGACTTCTGGTTTTAAGGGATTTTAATGTGAATCTGAGGACAGAGCACTCACTGTCAGCTTTATTACTGGACTGTTATAGGATTTGCTGAGATGAGAAAAAGCACTGATTAGTGCCTTTTCCACAATAATCTCTGCAGCACCAGCTCTGGGAGATGAAGAAGGCCGTTGTGTCTCTGTGGGCAGCTCGCAGCCATGAATCAGTGGTACAGCATTAATAGGATATGACCCGGAGCCAAAGAAAGCCTGAAACAAAAAGGGTTTTTTTTCCATTAAGAATTGTGTGTGGAGCAATGACAATGCTAACAAGGGGCACCAATTGCATGTACCGCATCACTATACGACAGATGCTTCAAAATACAATGGCATTACCTGAAAATGTTTAGAATTAACTAACACGACCTATACTATTAACAGAACTGCCTATGCTTGCCCCATTGCAGTTACAGTATACGCATACAGTGTTGCTGTGCAATGAAAGATGTTCAAAACATCAGACTTCTGGCCACTCCTCATTGTTTCTGTGTAAGCTACGTGTACGGGGGCTGGGATTAGTTTGTGTGGATGCATCTTGCACACAGTGAGAAAGGAAATGTGGATGTGTTTCAGAAAGCTGGCTTTTGTGAATGCAATCAGCCTACAGTGTGATTGATTACATGACACCCACAGCACACTCTCACCAGGTGTCAGACTGTGCAGTTCACTTCCTTCAGCCGCACTGAAAAGAAGATTGATTTCCCATTTTCTTTATGGCCATGAATCACTTGCATCCCACAGCCTGTGGGGTAGAGTTTAAATGTCATTTTGGAGATTACTTTAAATGGCAAAATGTGAATGCTTGAACTCCTCTCTAGGTGAATCGTTTGACTAGATATACTGTGATACAGTGCATCCGGAAAGTATTCACAGCAGTTCACTTTTCCCACATTTTTCTCATGTTACAGCCTTATTCCAAAATGGAATAAATTCATTTTTTTCCTCAAAATTCTACACACAACACCCCATAATGACAACATGAAAGAAGTTTTTGAAAATTTTGCAAATTTAGAAAAAATAAAAAACTAAGAAATCACATGTACATAAGTATTCACAGCCTTTGCTCAACACTTTGTTGACGCACCTTTGGCAGCAATTACAGCCTCAAGTCTGAATATGATGCCACAAGCTTGGCACACCTATCTTTGGGCAGTTTTGCCCATTCCTCTTTGCAGCACCTCTCAAGCTCCATCAGGTTGGATGGGGAGCATCGGTGCACAGCCATTTTCAGATCTCTCCAGAGATGTTCAATCGGATTCAAGTCTGGGCTCTGGCTGGGCCACTCAAGGACATTCACAGAGTTGTCCTGAAGCCACTCCTTTGATATCTTAGCTGTGTACTTAGGGTCGTTGTCCTGCTGAAAGATGAACCGTCGCCCCAGTCTGAGGTCAAGAGCGCTCTGGCACAAGTTTTCATCCAGGATGTCTCTGTACATTGCTGCATTCATCTTTCCCTCAATCCTGACTAGTCTCCCAGTTCCTGCCGCTGAAAAACATCCCCACAGCATGATGCTGCCACCACCATGCTTCACTGTAGGGATGGTATTGGCCAGGTGGTGAGCGGTGCCTGGTTTCCTCCAAACATGCCGCCTGGCATTCACACCAGTTCAATCTTTGTCTCATCAGACCAGAGAATTTTGTTTCGCATGGTCTGAGAGTCCTTCAGGTGCCTTTTGGCAAACTCCAGGCGGGCTGCCATGTGCCTTTTACTAAGGAGTGGCTTCCATCTGGCCACTCTACCATACAGGCCTGATTGGTGGATTGCTGCAGAGATGGTTGTCCTTCTGGAAGGTTCTCCTCTCTCCACAGAGGAACGCTGGAGCTCTGACAGAGTGACCATCGGGTTCTTGGTCACCTCCCTGACTAAGGCCCTTCTCCCCCGATTGCTCAGTTTAGACGGGCGGCCAGCGGGAATCCTGGTGGTTCCGAACTTCTTCCATTTACGGATGATGGAGGCTACTGTGCTCATTGGGACCTTCAAAGCAGCAGAAATTTTTCTGTACCCTTCCCCAGATTTGTGCCTCGAGACAATCCTGTCTCGGAGGTCTACAGACAATTCCTTTGACCTCATGCTTGGTTTGTGCTCCGACATCATGTCCAATCAACTGAATTTACCACAGGTGGACTCCAATTAAGCTGTAGAAATGTCTCAAGGTTGATCAATGGAAACAGGATGCTTATGTACATGTGATTTCTTAGTTTTTGATTTTTAATAAATTTGCAAAAATCTCCAAAAATCTTTTTTCACGTTGTCATTATGGGGTATTGTGAGTAGAATTTGGAGGAAAAAAATGAATTTTATCAATTTTGGAATAAGGCTGTAACATAACAAAATGTGGAAAAAGTGAAGCGCTGTGAATACTTTCCGGATGCACTGTATATTTTCACTTTGCTGCAGCGGGTAGTTTGCATGTGCAGAGTTTGCATGCTCTCCCCACCTTCAAGCACAAACTGAAAACGCACCTCTTCAAGCAGCACCTCTCCCCATCCCTCCCTACCTCCCTGTGAACCTTGATTGTTGTCTTTGTGATTTACGTTGTGTTTTGGTATTTTTTAGTTGGCTAGGTAAGCAGTATTTGGATAGTTAAGTTTGGTCACTTTTGTTTTGTTGTTTGTTTATTTGTTGTTTAAATAAATAAATAAATAAATAAATAAATAAATAAATAAATAAATAAATAAATAAATAAATAAATAAATAAATAAATAAATAAATAAATAGGCCCTGGTCCTTATCTTTGTTGTACGGGTAGCAATTGAAATTGTACTTCCCTCTAGGGTCTTTCAGCGCACTTATCCCTGGTTATGGGTATGCACTTTATTGTACGTCGCTCTGGATAAGAGCGTCTGCCTAATGCCAATAATGTAATGTAATGTAATGCATGCTATGACAGTGTCTGCACGGGTTTCCTCCAGGCACTCTGGTTTCCTCCCACAGTCCAAAGACATGCAGGTTGGGCCAGTTGGGGACTGTATATTTGCCCGAGTGTGTGAGTGAATGTTGTGTGCACCCTGCGATGGATTGGCGGTCTGTCCACGGTGTCTTCCTGCCTCTTGCCCAATACATGTTGTGATGGGCTCTCAATCAAAATATCATACAAAACAAACAAGAAGACTGAAGAAGACTGAAGAAAGCAGGGAATTGGGAGAATTAAAGGGTATGTCACAACAATGTCCACCCCCATAATTTGGATCTGGAGTTGACTGCACAATAAAAATTAATCCTTTAATTATTTTTATGATATGTCTTCAGGGCCAAAAGTCCCTTTGCCCTCAAGAAACATTCAACGCCCCAAGTTGTATGTACATTAGACATTGATGTGAACAATTTACTGCCAACCCAGAATTTGGTCTAGTCTGAAAGGAACAAATATTGAACAGAATGTCAAAATGAGTGTAAATCAGTAAATGTTTATGGCCTAGTGTTCATTTCAGTATTTAAAAATAAACATACCATAATAAAAACCTTTCGACGAATAAAGTCAAATGACCTCTCGCTACGACTGTGGGAAGTTAATTACACAATGAATATGCTTCGACTCATATTCATAAAACTACAACTACCAGTGTGCATTTGGTCTATTGCGTTTCCTGTGTTGGCGGCCAGCTGATTTCCGTCGTCTTTAAATACTCTGCCATTAATTTGGACCTTGCTGCTAGCTAGCTCGCTAACGTTGGTGGTCTTCAGGTGGAGAAAGTCGTCCCAAATGGTGGATTCATCTTTCTGAAACATTTAACTGATACGGACATCATATCGTCTTTGGTATGCTTCCAAATCGTATCCAGTTTTATAGCCTGTCTAAAACGAGTGTTCTTTCTAGTTCGCTACAGAGAATAGAAAATCTTGCTTTCCATGTTTATTGCCAGCACAGTTCCATATTCTGTCGCAGCGCACAAACCGTGTAAACTGAGACAGGATCTGGCTAGGTACTTCGCTGATGTTATTTAAAGGGTTCACATTTTCAAACGTGATGTTCTCCACTTAATGAATTGTTACTTGTTTGCCAGCTAATTGGAGGATCGCGAGCCAGCTAGCTGAGTAGCAGGCAGTAGCGACTGTTGGCTAACGTTACTGCTAGCTAGCTGCTGATATTGACTAAACATCAAGCTATAACAGTTATACTAATATGTAACATTTACGGGATTGTAGTCCTAATGATGTGAAATGTGTCGTTGACTTCTAAATAAAATACTGCACTAGACTAGCTGCCATACAAATGGCTTTCTTAGTTGGCTAGCCACACAGCGGTTTGAGTTGCAAGTTTCATTGGTAACGTTGCCATCTCAACGTTTTAAATCATACAATGACAACGATGATCATAATATTAACAGAGTGTTAGCCAAGTGTTCACGACAGAATATTTGTTTGCCTCACTAACCAGCAAGTTCGGTAATTGGTTGCATTTGATGCAGGCTGCATTAACATAACGTTACGTCCTAATTTAATTGCTGCATTTTGACGAATTGCTTGTACCTGTGATACCTGTAATTAAGTGTAATCGATTGCGTTTGACATGTGTAGCTCTAGCTAGTTGCTACCTTGTCCGATTGTAAGGTTGTACTAATATTAGCGGAGACTCATTTGCTAGCTACTTGTAAATCTGTCACTTTATTTTGGATAACAACCGCAAACCCGAGTAACTTAATTGATATGCAATAAGTATCTTGATAGTTTGTAACTTGCTAGATTGTTTGGTGCTATGCAGAGTTAAGTGTGAAGAGTCGTGAAACGAATAGCAGGCTCTTTGTGCCAAGGGTATACCCCCTCCCCTCCACGCTTCACCGCTTCCGCCCTACTTGCCATCGCAGACTACAGTCATGACGACTCAGAGGGACCCAGACACGGTGAGTCCACAGCTGTGCGCCCGATCCCGTTTACAGCCGAGGATTTTTTTTTTCCGCCGGCTTTCAGAATGCAGGTGTGTCTGCTCAAATCTGGTATTCTGCCGGGCATAAATATGTGGGATCCTTGTTTTCCCTAAGTTGTTAATCATAAGAAATTCAACAGTGAGAGGTGGGGCTGAGGTGCTGGGTTTACACCATGTCTAATGCTATACGCCTAAATTCCCGTTTTTACTGTGTCCAGACGTCAAAGCTTGCTTCTTATTTGTCCAGATTTTGCAGACATTGCTGTACTACATCTGTTCTCCTGTTCTCTAAATCCGTTCCATAAACCCCCACCCTGACCCAAGGGAAACATCCAGTCAGTTAAAATAACGAAGATTACCCTGTGTATTTGGGACAATGCCTCCGGGTGACCTGCTGAGATTGCGCGGAGGCATCATGTATTATTAAACTGTCATATAGGGAACAACATGGGAAGCGGCAGTATGTTATTTGAGGTTTTTAGTACGTGATGATCTGGGTTGTGATCCTTTTATGTATAGCTGGTATTTTTATGTTTTCATTCGTGCAGTAAGTGTGCGTATAGTGGTGGCGTCCTGGTATAATGCATAAATAATGATGTTCAAATGAACTTCCTCTTCCGTTCAAGGGAATGCAATCACATTTGTAGGAGTAAATCCCAAAAGATACATAAAACGAGTTGAGCGTTTAAGTGGGGAAAAAAGGAGGAGGATATTGCCCAGGCTTTGAGTGGTAGATGGCAGATTGAGGAGGAAGGGGGGTGCCCATCTGTGTGTTTACTGCACTACATCCGTCAATCCAGCAGGGGGCTTCCTGTACTTTGTAAGCAGAGAGCTGTATTGGTAAACATGCATGTCCTGTGCATGTTTGTTTAGTCTCTGTTCTCCTCTTGGACCAGGAACAGTGGTTTTAAAATAAATCAAAGCATTGCTTTGCTGTCACATGCCAATCTCCTTTCCCAGGGGCTGTTCCATAGTTTGGATGTCCTGTTTTAATCTCCCCAGATTATTTGGGGAAAGCATTATGGCTGCACATGACAGAACTGTCCCTTAATGCATTGGTGTTAATTTAGCAGTGGTTTATGAGGTCTTTAGGTTGCTGAGACCGTGGAACCATTGCGATGTGTAGAGGCCTAGCCTCTTGAAGGCAACTACTTCAGATTAGTGTCTAGTTACTTCTGAGTTCAGCATTTTCTGTCTCTCACCCCTTATTTACATGTAGCCTTGCACATGTCCCAATATAGAATTAATGTTTAACACACAAACAACTGCATGTACACTTATTTTGTGCTCTGTGGCTGGGAGTCATGGGCAGTGCTGAGGTTTAGATGAGCCGCCAAGACTAACTGTGCCTCCTCCCCGCCCTCCCCCATTTTCCCCTTCCTGCTCCTCAAGGAGGGCATTTAAGCCGGGCCAAGTGCTGCCGTCGGAGCGCGGTGATGTAATGCTGAAGGAGCCGGTCTTTGAAAACCCCAGAAAAGAAAAGTGCATTTAAAGCTGCTGAGGGGTGGGGAAACAAAACAAAACAAAAATGGTGAATAAGAGGGTTCTTTTTTGGAAAAATCTTGAGTGACTTTGACGGGAGGGGTTGGACGGGGAGGGAGAGATGAAGAGAGGCAGTCAATTTCTCTGGCCGTTTTAGGTAGTGTTATCTAGGACAGTTCCCTCTGAAATTCAGTGTCCAGGATGGTGAATGCTTACTGTGTGATGGAGCTAGCTAAATGCTTTTGGGCAAAATTGGCATCTCTGGCATTTAAAAGAACAGTACTGCTTTTGGCTGTGGGTCTTTCAAGACAAAATCGATGGGGGCGGGTGTGTGGATGGATGTATTGTGCCACAACACAGGGTTTGTGGATCGTCTGAATTCAGCCAGGATGCTGGTTTGGGTTCAGCTTGGTCGCCATAGCAACCTGTAAGATTAGAAGAGGGAAAGACTGAGAGAAGGAGAGGGACTGGGAAAGGGAGGGAACCCGACAAAGGGGTGAACTCTTATGACAGATAAATCAATGTGCACTCCTGCAGTGTGAGTCCCACACTATTAAAATTTGCATTCGTTAATTGGCTGACTGATTGGAGCTGTCTGCAACCCCTGACACAGAAATTACATCCTCAACACCACACAGAAAATATCTACTCTGTACGGATGACCTTGTTCTGCTGTCACCAACAAAAGGGGATTACACCAGAGGTTGGCTCTGTTTGATGCATTCTGTCAGACCTGGGCCCTGACAGCTAACCTAAAGAAGGTCAAAAATATATTATATATTCTGGAAATGAGTGTCACAGGACTTCTTTGCTTGGCTGTGAATGAACTGAGAGAGAAAGAAAAGGCTTTTATGGCATTAAACGGTCAATCAAAAATGCCAATCCCAGTTCAAAATCTGTTTTGTAAGATGGCTGCCAAATTCTAGAAACATTCTACTCCAGCACATTGGATTTGACGTGAAGCAATGAGATCAAAATGCTCCCTTTTGTCTTAATGATGTTCCAAACAGTTGACTTGAGTCAAACAATAGGCTTACCAATGTCCCTGCCTATTTTTTCCCCTTATTTCTCAGCCTCATAATTGCTTCCTTGACTGTTATTGGTGCAAGTCTGGCCCTCATGTTGATAAATGCCAATAATAGAACTCAGATGCTATCTTATACCGGCACTAAGGAAGCGATTAAGAAGTGATTGAATTCACCCAACTAATCAGAAACAGCTGAGAAGCTAACTGTCCAATTACTTTTGGTCCCTTAAAATGGAGGCACTATATATCAAAAGGGATGTAGTTCCTACACGGATCATCCAATATCGATGTAAATACCTTCATATTAATGGTGACCGTCCACATTTTAACCTCCTCATTCATGGTTTCATTGAATCCATTGAGGTCAGAGCCAAAGGAACAGAAATTGTTCCACTGTCCAAAGACTTAGACTGCACTGTATAAGTCTGGGGTTTCTATGCTTGCTATATTGCAGGGTCTGGTGTAAAAGACCCACCACCCCACCCAAGCCCCCCCCCCCCCCGGGAGAAGCACAGGCCGTGTCAATTTAATAACGCTGCCCTGGGCTGTCTGGGACCCCTTGGGTCTATCGCATTAAGCCAACAGCCTGGAGAGAACCCTCCGGAATCGCTGCAATGAGGAGCACCACGCTTGGCTGAGATGGAGGGCGGGAGAGGGAGGGAGGGGGTGGGTGGAGGGAGGCAGGCAGGCAGAGGGAGGACGGAGAGCCTAGCGGTGGGGCGCAGTTGACTGAAACCCCTGGATGGAGCTGCCTACTCACCATCTGGGATCTTAACACTTGAGGAAAAAAAATCATCTTCAGCTGAATGTGTTGAAGGTGACAGTTTTGGTTATGGTGAGTGTTTGCGCTAAACGAAAGAAAGATTTGCATTTCAGGTCCTGTCAGATTCCTAATGTGTGTTTTCTAAATTGAGGAAAGCTTCCCAGGGTGAACCATGCCCCCCCTTTCCCCCCTCGTCAGTGCGCAGTGTGGGTAGATTTGTGCTCACTCACCCCCCCCTCCTCCCCCAGGTGAACCTGCGGCTGATTCTTGTGAGTGGGAAGACCAAAGACTTCACCTTCTCTCCCAACGACTCGGCCACTGACATCGCCAAGTACGTCTTCGACAACTGGCCCACGGGTGAGTTCATTTTGCTCTATAATAGCCCTTGGTTTCTGTCGCGTCATCACTTGCGATAATGCAGCGACTGAAGTCTAGCTTTGTCCTGATCTCACTACTGTCAGGTTATCTCTGTGCTGATGCGCTTGTGTTGCGGGGCATTCTTGGCTCTGCTGCCTTCTGCAGGTTGGGAGGAGGAACAGGTGAGCAGCCCGAACATCCTTCGGCTGATCTTTCAGGGCAGATTCCTCCATGGCAACGTGACCCTGGGCGGTGAGCGTCTCTGCTTCTGACTCCTCTCCTCAAACACTGCGCATGTGGTGTTAGGACTGGCTGTACATAATCCTATCGTGTGTATGGCCTGGCTTCAATCAACATTTGTCCTTCACTGTGACTTGACAGGTTAAATTTGACTAAGGTTTCCCTACTCTAACACACAATGTTTCTTGCCCTGTCCGTCCACAGCTCTCAAACTCCCCCCAGGCAGAACGACAGTCATGCATCTGGTAGCGAGAGAGACGCTGCCAGAGCCCAACTCCCATGGTGAGAGACCTCTCCAGATCATCTACTGTCCCTCTGTCCACTTCTCTCAACCTGCACTCCTTCCTGCTTCCATCAGCCCCTCCCCTTCTGGTTTCCTGTCTCACCTCCCCCTGAGCTCCTCCTTTCTGTACCTCAGTGTTTCTGTACCCCACCCATGTCCATTCTCCACTCCCCCTGTCATTATGCTATTTGCCTGCAGACAGGGTGGAGGAAAGGAGGGAGCTGAATGGGAAGACCGTGATTCCAGTACTTAGGTCTGTCCTTTTGCTTCTCTAGTACTTATGTCTGTTCATCTCCTCCGTCCAGGTCAGAGGAACCGGGAGAAGACCACAGAGAGCAGCTGCTGCCTGCTGTTGTAAAGCACAACCCCCTTATCCTGCTCCTCAACCCACACCTACAAATTCACCCCCCTCCCCACCCAACATGGTCTCATCATCCTCTGAGCCTGAAGATGCAAGCTTGAAGCCTGACTCATCTCATCAACCCCCCTCCCCCCAAAAAAAACAACCCCAGGCTATCATTGATGACCTTTCACTTTTGAGGACATGCTCATGGGTGGGGGGTCAGCTGAAACCCTTTTTTTTTTTTTTATGATTATTTTGCTTGTCAAACCTGCATTGCACTTGGAGTGGGTACAGGAGGAACGGAACGGAGCACTTTGGGCTGCTGGCTGCTCTCTCCGGGCTGAGCCTCAGCCTTCTGACTTGTGTGCCAATTATTGAAAACCCATCTCTGTTGCCAAAAAACACCCGGGCCGCCATTTGGCCGAGTGTTGGGAGGCGTTGAGCTTAGTGACCTTGTGAAGCGCTAAATTGAATCGTTTGCTGTGGGTTATGAACTCCTGGAGTCCTTTAAGAAGAACATGTGTCTGCACGGGGCACGGGGGACCAGGATCTGACTCAGCGCTGAGAATCTCTGCTTCCTTTGCTCTTGGACTCGGTGCAGAGATGACGGCTAGCTCTGTCATGCCCAGACTGACAAACGCTCAACCTCCACACCCCTTCCCTTCTTGAGCGCTGATGCTGTTGTGAATGGTGTTTTTGCTGGAGTGTCAGGCCCCGGTCCTTTATGGGCCTTCTTGGACTCTTCACTTTCTCGCTCAAGACTCTCCCTTATGTCCAGTGTTCCCTCTGCGTTGGACTGACGCGGCCTGAGAACCATCCCATCTTGCACAACAGCAAACTTGCCATAGCTCTCAGCTCTAAGGGCTACCTCCTCATTGTTTCTCAGTGATGGAAAGTCTTGGGATGGCCTTGTCGGCACCTGTGTGTGGTTTCTCTGTGCTGGGATGCACTTGGGCATTACCTGATCCCACCTGGGCATTAATGAGGCTCACATGAATGCACTTGGAAATTACCTGTACCCACCTGCGCATTACCTGGGCCTACCTGGATGTTATCTGTGCCCACCTGCGCATTAGCTGGGCGCACCTGGACATTACCTGTGCCCCCTTTAGGCATTACCTGGGCTGAGCTGTATGCATTTGGGCATTACCTGGGCCAGCAGGGCCCACCTGTGTCATCACCTTCCCGCACAGCTCCCCCCCAGCTGGCCGTTTCCTCGCAGACCCTGTCTTTGTGTCGGTGTGCTGTTCTTATTTTAAATGGCATGGGAGAATGGCCTGAGCGTTTCCGCTCCAGTGAGAACGGCCCTGTGCTCAGTGCACACTGCTGTTTGAGCCAGACGTTCTGAAAAACGCGTGTTACTATGAGGGAGAAGGGAAGATGACCCACACCTCGCTGGGAGCCAATCACAGGGACTGTGTGACGGGGAGGGCGAGGGAGGGGGGTGTGATGTGGCGGTGGGGGGGGGGGGGGGGGTGTGTCTTCTGTGAGTGAGTGACCTTGTACCATTGCTTCCTGCTGGAATCTGGAGAAAGAGGAAGAGACATGATTGAAAAAGATGCCAGGGGGGAGAGGGGGAGCTGGCCAAGGTTGTCTTAATAGCCTCCCTCTGAAGAGGCAAGGGAAGGTTTGCATTTTACCTCTTTATATGTTTGGATGCTGTTCTGTCTGGTTTGCTCTTGATTAAGGAATTAATATTATTAATAATGAATCACAAGTTTTATGCTTATGTATTTTTTTCCTTTTCTTTTTATTTGTACTTAATTCCTAATTTCTAATGTACGGAATAACTAATTTACTGTTAAAGTGGATAAAATTGGTTGCTGGGTTAAGTGTGCATGTGTGTGTATGTGAGGTTGAGTGTGTGGGGTGGGGCAGTGTGGGACTGGGGGTGGAGAAAGGGTGGGGAGGAGTAGGTAGTGGTGACCTTGAGGTTTCTGGGTAATGAAGTCCTACTATATTCTGCCTTTTTAAAGTGGCCATCCCTGGGCGTGTTGCTGTGTACAGCAGTGTCAATGCTATGAACTTGTGCTGAAAATTATTTGTTTAAAAAAAATAATTAAATGAATTGTGTGCTTATAAGCTTGTATTATAAATGAATAAATCTGTTTCAAAATGTGTGATGACCTCTTGCTGTTTTTAAGGCTCTCATTTGGTAGGAATGCCTATTTCTGTTTAAACCGTTCTGTGCAGAAAGTTACCTCTCCATTTGTGTGGGTGGTAGGAGAGTGTAGGTCTGATAACCGAAGATATTTTACACCAAAGTGTAATAACATGGATCTTTCAGTGATTTCTGGCTTTTTCGTGGCACCTTTCCCTAAAAATGGGAGGTGGTCTAAAATGCTAATGTAAATTATGGCTGCGTTTCATAAAGTGGCAATGTTGTCAACAACCTCTAGATGGCAGTGTTGCATTTTTGTGCACTGAAATGTCTTCAGGTATGACCGCTTTAAATCAGTTTTTCGTTGCAGTCCCTGGCCAGTCAAATTTTTTTTTTCCTTTTTAAAAATTTTTTTTTTTTTTTTTTTGAAAAAAATAAAGCTTCAGGCTTTGTTTTTTATTTATTTGTAAACTGAAGGTTAGAATAAGGTTTAATTTGTACCATTTAAACGCTTTACAATTCTCTTTGAACAATGAGACCTACAGAGTTGCTGAGTGTTTTCTTAATGAGGCTGGTTCCACAGATGTATTTTCAGACATTTATTGGGTACTTTTCAGTTCCTATGTGTTTATTAGCCCATCTCTGTTTACTTTCCCTTCTTCAAAAAGGACTCTTTCTTTTTTGCCCAGGGGGGAGGAGGGGGATCCATTTGGTTCAGCTCCCTCTTTTCAATTTTCTTTCTTTTTTTTTTTTTTTTTCACTTGGTCTCGGAAAAATAAGTGCCTATGACGCGGAGCCGTGTGTGATGCCAGCTTTCCAGTTGACATTGGCCGGAGAATCTTCAAGAGAGCTGACAAGAAGACACCTGATTTATGTTGAAAAACAAACCTTTTTCTATTTAAAATCCAACTTCAACGGTTTGCACTTCTGTGTGCCTGGAAGTCGTTTCTCTGCCTTTTAAAAAAAATAAAAAAATAAATAAAATAAATCCCTCTGCTTGAAGTTTGACAAGGCTGGCGTCAGACCGTTCTCAGAGGGGCAGTTTGTCATGGAGATGAGCCCCCATTTGTGTGAGTTAGGGATTTGGCAGTGTGATACTAACAGAATTCTCTCCGGGCCCAGGTGTGGGGAAATGATTGAAATCTTGCTGGCATTCACATTGTCAATATGTGATTGCCTTTTAGTGATCTAGTGGGGTAAACAGCAGGGTGTTTTTTAATAGATTGTAGTGGTGTGTTGTGGGATGAAGGTCCACCGGGGAAGCGCCTCTGTGTATATGCGCGTCTCTGGGACTCTCTCGGCTGATGTCCAGCACTCTGAGCTGTTGATTTGCAGTGTAGGTTTCTGCCCCATCTCTGCAGGAGTGATTGCTTCTGCTCAGCTGTCCTGTGTCCAGATGCTGCTGCACCTGTGCCCCCCCCCCCCCTCCCCTCACTCACCTCTCTGTGCTTTTTCCCCTGCTTGTGCTGGTATGACGGTGTTCTCTCTGTCCTACAGGACTCTGTGTTTCTCTCTGTCCTACAGGACTCTGTGTTTCTCTCTGTCCTACAGGACTCTGTGTTTCTCTCTGTCCTACAGGACTCTTGTGTTTCTCTCTGTCCTACAGGACTCTGTGTTTCTCTCTGTCCTACAGGACTCTGTTTCTCTCTGTCCTACAGGACTCTGTGTTTCTCTCTGTCCTACAGGACTCTGTGTTTCTCTCTGTCCTACAGGACTCTGTGTTTCTCTCTGTCCTACAGGACTCTGTGTTTCTCTCTGTCCTACAGGACTCTGTGTTTCTCTCTGTCCTACAGGACTCTGTGTTTCTCTGTTCAGCATGACTGTTCCAGGGCTGTGTTTCTCTCACTTCTGCTGGCCCCCCTGCTGTAAAATTCAGCCTGAGAAATGAACTGGCCAAGCTGGTCATAAGCTGGTCATATGCTGGTCTTGCTGGATATGAGCTGGTCGACCAGCTAGTGCTGGTAGCTTGTCTGATTCAAAACCTAGCTTGTGGAACCATGTCAAGCTGGGAGCTGGTCTGAACTGGTCAACCACCTACCAGCTGTTTCTGTGAGCAGGGCAAGCCCCCTCCAAGCCCTGTGTTTCTACCTGTTTCTAGAAGGCCCTGGAAATGTTTTAAAACTGGTTTATAAACCCTATTATAGCAAGAGATGTGTAAGGCGTGCAGGCGGGAGGATGTGAATAGCTTCTTTTTTTTTTTTTTGTTGCTTTTTCTTCTCTTTTTCCAGACACCCGTTACCCACCCCCGCCCCCTATCTACCCTCCCTCCTGGCAGAGGAGAGGGCGATCTTACCCTGTCAGTCCTAGTGATATTATTAAATCCAGCTGTGAGTACACTCTCTCACACACACACACACACACACACACACACACACACACAGAAATAAGACAGAATGCTGCTGCAAAGGTGGGTCTCTGTCACTAAATCTGTCTCCTGAAGCTCCCCTAACTGGGGGTCCGAGAGGGAGTATAAAACAGTTTGTCTTTGCATCTCACTCACTCACTCCACTCCACTCCACTCCACTCCACTCACTCACTCTGTGTCTGTCACTCTTGTTTGTCCCAGTAGTCCATTTAATCAGATTAACCTTTTCTGTTTAGTGAACCACTTCCCACTTGCCTCTCGCTGGATGAAATAACCCATCCAGCGCTTCCTTGTCTCCGTGGAAGTAAAGCAGGGAGGTGTGTAGAGGGGTCCAATGAGACTGCTGCCAGGAGTCAGGCATTGAGGCCTTGAGCTATTGATCCTACAGATACAATATCAAGTCACATTCTTAGTATTGAACATTGCGTTCTGGGAGGAGGGGGGGGGAGGAGGAGAGGACGTTCTGTACCGCAGAGTTGCACACCGGAACCTTCCGTACTTAAGAGGCAGAGAGGACAGAAGCCACACAGGAGGCAGGTGTCTGTTGAGTCTGCAGTGTGAGAGGGCCCGGCGAGGTGTAACCGTGTGGGCGGGGCAGTGGCCCGGTCGGTCACCACTGTTCCGACACACCTGTGTATTTTACCAGCTACTCTCCTACTGTGAAAGAAACAAGTGTGCCCAAAGGAGTAAGATGTTGGGGATTCAGTGATAAGATCAGTGCAACTGTTGAGCAAGGCCCTTAACCCCGCATTACTCCAGGGGGGATTGTCCCCTGCTTAGTCTAATCAACTGTCGCTTTGGATAAAGCTAAATGGCAAATGACAAATTATTGAAATGAAAAGAGCAAGACCTTCATAAGGACAGGGGTGTGCAGGAGTGGACAGGAGCTGCAAAGCATGCTGGGAGTCAATGCTTCCGCATCCTTACTTGGCATCGGCGCTGAAGATCAGTGTGATGAATAAGAATTCTTTTTTTTGTTTCTTATTTGTGTCGCCATTGTTCTTCTGTCCTGTCTCCATGTCTTTTGGTTCTCTCTATTGCCATTCTATCTGCAGGCCTAAGTGATGTATGATTTAATCCGTGTCTGCAGAATGGATTTTCAGTCGGCTTTGATTATGCAAATCAAGTGCTGTGCTCCACGATGATTAGGTGGTGGGAAATATTGCGGGGGAAAAAAGTAATTTGCAGAGCTGACATGCTTATGACTCAGCTTAAAATATATTTGAAATAAATTGACCAAGTGTTTGGGCCACTGACTAGAAAATTAGAAGTTAAGTATGATTTCACCACGTGACGACTTTAGTGATTTATATTTAAAAAAATTGTGCCACTTGATTTTTAACATTATGTTTCAGGAAGTGAATACCATTCTGTCAAGTGTTCAGAATACTGTGTACTGTGTTCTGGGTTTACCTTCTGAAATATTCCTATCATATTTTGAATATGAGTATTCCATCTTTGAGTATCTTCTTTGGAATGCCGGTATATTCCAAACATGTTCTGGCTAACACATTAATGTTCCCAGGTCATATATAGTCTGAATATGTGTATTTATTTTTACTTGTATCCCATATTATTTTCAATTGGAATCAGGAGACAGACATATTACACCTTAAATAATCATTGTGTAGCAATGCTCTTTGAACTGATCTTAATACCTATAACACCCATCCAAGATAGTTCCAATCTAATTGAGTTATTCTTGCTCAATATCAACAGTTATTTAAGAAAGAGCACCACCCTCTGGGGTGCTAATCTGATGGGCAGGATTCCTCTCTTACAGTCTTAAAGAGCAATCCTAACCCCCCAGATCTGCAACCCAGAGACTGATGCTCTCTTCAATAACAATAACTATCTTAAATAATTTTAATAAAGTATACCTTATCTAATAAAGGCTGATGAGGAGGTTGTCAGAGCTTCAGGCTCATGAGTTGCAAGAATCTGGGCACCTTGTCAATAAGGACCCCTGGAGCAGACTCCAGTGTGCCTGCATAGCATTGGCTGCTAATATTCATGCTAATCGTTTGCAGATGACGCACGGACAATGGTCTGCTTTTGCACCCAGCTTCTATTGTATCATTTTTGCCTGATGTAAAAAAGATATATTGTTTGGCTTGGCACTCCATCCTTGGTCTAAAACAATGCGAGAGTATGGTGGTTTCCATTTGAACTCTACTCCTGGCGTCGCTTTAGAAGGAAAAGAAACACGGGGAAAAAACATTCCAATTAAAAACCAATGGAGACAGGAAACCAGTATCGCCAACAGAGAGAGGGCTTTCATTCTTCAATTTTATTTTATTTTTTCAGTGTCCCTTATAATGCTGAACCTCCTTTTCATATGTGATCTTAAGCAGTCAGTCATTTGATTTGCTGCCTGGAAAACTCAATCTTGGACAAAACATTTTTTAAATATGTGTTTTATTTTGTGAAAATGTTATTATTTTACTTTTGATACAGTGATTTACTGGTTCATTTGATGGCATGTTTTTGTTCTTTTCCAACATGATTCTTCGGTGTGATTTTGTTTGACTAGTTTTGCAAATTGCCCCAATCCTACGCTGTAAAGTGCCCCAATCTGGCCTGTCTGCAAAACAGCCTCAGCCAGGTACCTCTACCACAGTAATCAAAACAGCCTCAGCCAGGTACCTCTACCGCAGTAATCAAAACAGCCACAGCCAGGCACCTCTACCACAGTAATCAAAACTGCCACAGCAAGGCATCTGTATCACAGTAATCAAAACTGCCACAGCAAGGCATCTGTACCACAGTAATCAAAACTGCCACAGCAAGGCATCTGTACCACAGTAATCAAAACTGCCACAGCCAGGCATCTGTACCACAGCAATCAAAACTGCTATGAACAATGTCTGTTTCTGATGCCACTGGGACAAATCACTCTAAACAGCCCCCTGCTCTGTATTCGCACCACTAAAGCCGCAAGAAAGAATTTTGCTGAGCATTCAAAGCCTGCTTCCTTGGAATATGTTCCAGGCAAATATTGTCTGGAAAAGAACACATTGCTATGTACCATTTGCTTTGGATTTGTTTTGTTTTTTCTTTTCTGTCTTGTAATTCCAATTTGAGTAGTTCCAAACAGTCGTGCCGTAATACGTCCACACAGTTGTATACAGTGATGTGGTGAGTGGTGATGAGCCATCGTGGCGTTAGTAACCGGCGATGAGTGTCATTGTTTCATGTTGAGCCTCACGACAGATTTCCATTTGAAAGATCTAATTAGGTTAGATCTTCTGGATTTCAGAGAAGTAAAAGCAGGGTTTGTTTTCTTCTCTTGTGCGCGTGCGTGTGTGTGGGTGTATGTGTGTGTGTGAGTGTGTGTGTGTGTGTGTGGTGTGTGTGTGTCAGGGGGTTTCATTTTATGACCAGAAACTGATCTCATACTCTCTTTGATTGGCTACTCCCCACTTCACTGAGCTGCTCATTGCGTCCCCTGAGGTTCTACTGGACCTGTGCACCCCAGTCTGGCCCTCAACACACGGTGACATCACCGCCGTTAAACAGTACCACATCTGTGTGTATAGTATATGCCTGTGTATGTGTCTTTCCAGAATGACACATTTGGAGAATATTTTTCCCCAAAATGTCTTTGGAATTCTCACCACTGCGTACTGCTCATGAATTTAGCCCTGCACTAAATATTCTTCATAAAGAGCCTTTTTCTCAGGCTCCGGTGAGAGAAGGTGTGGGTTTCATTTGGCTCCTGTGAAGTAGCTGGAAGTTCCTTTCCTGGAAGTTGGTTTATTTTCTTGGAGATTGATTCATAGTCCACTTTACCTACTCCAATAAATCGCTGCGCTTAATTGGATCGTAAAGCTGTTGCCTTCTGTCTTTTTTAAGGGCCACGGGGGAATTTTATTGTGGAATCTAAAAGATGTGTTCTTCTGGAACCCCTGGAGTTTTTCCTGTGGCGGTCCAAAGTTTGGTTCTGGTTGGCTTCACCCCATGGCTCCAGTCATCAGGGCTTTCACTCTTTCCATGGTAACTACTGACCAGTGCCATGGAGGATGACTCTGAACAAGTCGCACCCGATGCAGTAGCTCCCCCTGTGGGACTGCGCTCCACCCCCGGGCCCATCCCAGGCTGGTGGGGCTCCTACATTCTCTGCGTGGGCGCCTGGGTGTCCTGCCTCTGCAGTGGCTCTGCTTCTGGGACCAGCTCCCAGCAGCTGGTCTGGACTTTCGCAGCCGGGCGGACAGGGGGAACGCAACTTGCCAGTTTCCATACCTCTGCACGCTTCGCGCCTGGGCCTCGAACCGCTGCTCATTAGAGAGGGGGGAGCTGGCTGTCGTTGAGCGTCCTCAGGGCCTGGGAAAAGAGCCTGCTGATGTTTTATGGGCTATACTCACTGTGCAGGCATGACGGCCAATAAGAGAGCCATGAAAAAACACGAGGCTTGGAGGATGAACAAAGAAAAAGGAGGGAGAAAGGGAGAGAGGGACTCATTCTGGTTGATGAAATTTGGATGGCTTGGAGTGAGAGGGGGAGTGGGCCTCTATGGGCCACTGGCTGTGGGTACAGTGTGGCCCCCTGCTTCGGCTCTGTCCCTAGACCCAGGATCTGGGTTTTTGGAGCTCAGGACCTGGACCTCCCTGGATCAGAGTTTTGGGACTTTCCTCGGACTGTTTCACAGTTCTGAGCTGTGATGCTGGGGCGGGTAATGGGCCTGCAGCTGATTGGCTCCCTGTCAGATCTGTCCGTCACACAGAGACAGTGGGAATCTAAAACACCAGCAGCTGTGTCCAAGAAAGACACCTGAAGGGTCTTAGTGAAGATTATTTTCAGTTTCACACTAAACTCCTGCTCCCGGCCGCTGTCCGTTACTCTTTCCTGTGGCCACACCCCAATACAGCCGTACTCTTCAGGATCTTTCTGGCTGCTGTGGGAGCTTCAATGATCTGGCGTGAGTTGGATATGTGGACTGTGCGTTTGTTTGGGTTTCCCATGTTCATGTGATGCTCCTGTGTGCACATCTGCGTGCTGATGATGTTTCGGCAGTTAAATTTACAACTTAATTAAATGCACAAGTTTAAATTCACAAGTAAATTAATAAGTTCAATATGTTTTTCATTCATGATGTAGAATTTGTGCTCTTTGGGAGGTAATAACGACCAATTAACATGAGAAGAATCAAAGCCAGTTGGGCAGTCATGCGGTAGGATTAAAGTTGCTGGTTGACAGTGGTATAGTGTATAATGGGATTAGGAGCTAAATTTGTGGAAATTGAGTGAAAATGACCTGTCACAGGTGCAAAGGCCTTGTTATTGTGATTGGAGTCAGTTTGTACTTAAGTGTGGAAATGCACCAAAAACCAACAGATACTGTTGTGCTCTGGGTTTGAGATCCATGGCGTTGTCAGATTATCGGGAGGGATCAGGGTTTTTTGGCCTTTTTTACACCACAGCACCTCTGTGTGGTAGAACAGAAGTATCGCAATCTCACAGGTGCCCCAGGACCAACCAAATCAGTTTTACACTGTGGTGCAAACCTTGCGTTTTGTAGTTAACATTGTTTTGTAGTTCCCTGTAATCAGCCCTCCTCCATCACTTGCTCCGGGTGCAGAATGGCGCTCTGTTGTGGTTTAGTAGCCAGCCTGTGGTGCCCCGCACCCCCTCCCAGCCTCCCCCCCTGCTCCCCCAGCCACAGGCCTGCCTCACAGGAGCTGATGACGGGCTGGGATGCTGGATTCCTGGGCACCGCTGCGGAACTGAGGTGGGCTGAGCTGTGAGCCTGCGGTTTGCGCCGGCCTGCCTGGATCTGTTCTGGCGTTTAAGGGCTGCTCTGGTGGCACGGTTCTGTGAAACCACGCTGGGCAGGATCAAATGAGCCTCTGGAACACTGGATTCAAATATGAGAGAAACATTGAATCAAGTTACTTTATGGCTTTTTTTTTTTTTTGCTGCGTCTGTGTACTCTGGCAGTACACATTGCTTCACCGGAAAAATGACAAATTTGGGAGAGGGAGAGAAGGAGAGAGGTAGAAGGAGAGAGCAAGGGGGAGAGAGAAATAGAGAATGTGGTAGGATTATGGTGCCATAATAGCTTATAAATTATGATAGCTTACGGTGATTTTTCCGGACGTGAGTGCACTGAATTGCTTTTTAAATGGGAAAGCTGGAAAGGCTGCCGTACTCCTGGCCAGGTAAATTGATGGTCTCCTCCGGACGTTTCCACACAGTAAGACTTTCCATCCATACCTATAATGCTCACGTTCCCAAACAGGCTGTTAAGCTGCAGATGCAGTGCCATTACACAGGCTGTGCCAGCTCAGGTTACCTGACTCAGGCCATGTTGTTAGCAGAGATCCCCTTACCTGTGTGGACAGCACCTTAGCAAACCGAGAAAGAGACGACAGGGATGAAAACATGCCCCCGGTTTCATCTCGAGGCTATTTGCAGATGGATTTCATCTGGCACCCTTTAAAAGCTGTACAGCCTTCGACTTCAAGAGTGTCTGCGTTTGCCTAATCCCTGTCTCCGTCACACTGACATCCCACTGGCTAAGGTGCTTATTGGACTGATTTATGGGTTCTTCTGTAGTTTAATTTTTCTGGGTAGGGTGAGGGGAGCCTAAAATCCGTAAGGGGTTTTTTTTTTTTTTTTTTTTAAAGAAGAACTAATTGGCACTGAGCTTTGGAGACATGAGTGTTAATTAACAGTGTTCTTCCACTTCTTCAGCCAAAATGGAGGTTAGTGTGAGAAAGCCCATGTGGAGGCCTGAGGAGTGTTACCTAGAGACGGCTGCGATGTGTTTCCCCAGCTGCGGGGGAGGCGGTGGAAAACGCTCAGAAGCAGAAGAGCTTTTAGCTGATGTGTTTGAGAACTCGCCGGTGCTAGAGGGAGTGTTGGCGTCAGGAGGAATGTTGTACATCACTGGGGCCGAGAACGCATATCAGTGTGGGAGAACGGGTTCCAGCAGACATCTCGGTGTTCTGAGGTTTTTCTGCTTTCCACTCTGGCAGCTAATCTAGCATACCGTGCAAATGAGGTGTGTGGACTCTTTCACTAAATACCAGCAGATAATGTGGTCTTCAAGGCCTTTCCGTGATTTGAGAACACCGTGTAGACCCGCGTGATGTAGCAGCTGGGCGAGCAGCTCTCCTTCGGTCTCGTTCAGGAGTGTCTGATTGCACTCTTTATGGCTGTAATTAAAGCCCAATGCCTCAGTTCTGATTGTCTGCACATCTGGGGAGAAAGAAACAACTGGAGAGTTTTGACGCTAAATGGGGGAAAAACACAACCCAGCTGTTATGTATTTACTGAAAACCTTTTTAACATTTTTGCATTCATTCACATGGCTCGCACATTTTACTTATAGCCACAAGATTTTGGTTGTAAATTAAACTGCTCTGCCAATTTTATACAGCCGTATTTTTCCAGGGGTTTTTTTAGGGGGGGTCACATTAATGGCGGGGGGGGGGGGGGGGGGGTAGGAGCCTCTCTCTTGGGTACCATGGCAGCATCCCAGTCTGGATCCTCTGCTCAGGAGTAATGTTGAGAGCTTGATGCTCCATCACTGACATCTAGCACACGGTGCACCAGTCACGAGTCAGTCAGAGTGACCTAGTATTCATCCCTTTCTCTACAGTGCTGCTTAGTTTTGCAGACCCCAGTGTCCTGGTACTGCCAATCAGAGGACTGGGTTTGCAAGCACATCAGGGCCGTCTGAGTGACTGAACAGGTGTGGAGTGGGCAGACAAAAAAAAGAAAGTGTGTTATCTAAATATAACATACTTAGTGTATATTTCCTAATCTGTTAATTGATGCTTGGCATCAAATGTGAACCTCCCTTTGGATTTCGCATGATGAAACAACAAAGGTCAGTGATAATGTGAAATATTAGCCTGCTCACTAAATGAGGATTGAGAGACATGGAGGTGACTGGACATGCAGTTGCAGTGGTGGTGGTGTGAATGTGTGTGTGTGTTCATGCGTGTGTGTGTGCGTGGGGGGGGGGGGGGGGGTGATGGGTTGGATGGTGGGTGGGTAGATAGACAAACGGGGGGAAAGAGTAGGAGAGGACAGAGAGCTGGAGGATGAGTGTGGAGAGGCAGAGTGGCATGCCTCACAATGCTCATACCCCACACCTCCTCTCTCCGGGCTGTCGGATGTGTGGGAAATGGAAACGTAAAAATCTGAGGATAAGCATGTTCCAAACCCCCAGCACCTGCTTTTAAAATTTACCGACCTTTCACAAACTAAATACTACCAGTAAAAAAATGAAACGAAAATAATACATTTTATTGCTGCCGTCTGGTCTCGCCTGATGTGTCATCTCTGAACAGATTAAGACGTGAATAGAGTCAGGGTTCTGCTGCTAGCTCAGGCGTTCATTGATGATTGCCGTTTTGAAAACGCTCGCCTTTTGTTTTTATGCTTCCTCAAAATTCATTCCTGCTGTCAGAGGCTGATGTTTTCCCCTGTGTCATCTGTCCTGGCGTCGGCCGTTTCTGATTCTGGCCGCGTCTTATTCTAAACAGAATGCGCATTAACGACACTTTGTAAGCCCAGACATGCTGTTTTGGCAGTTGGATACAGATACTGAAAATAAATTCATGGTTAAACAGTTTCCATATCGGGCTCCAGGCACTATAACGTGCATTGATTCCTGGCGGGCCTTAAACTGGATGTTGGAGTAGCTCGCAGGCTTCCCGTCTTTTAGGTTCTGGCTGGATTTGTTGGCCTCCTCATCTTTCCTACATTAAAGATAGGGCGATGAAAAGCGACATTTCACTTGTAGTCCAATCGAAAACAAGTCAAAAAAAGAATACAGTATGTAATTGTGAATGGAAGGAAAGCTGTTGTGTCCTGGCGGAAATCCCTCTTCACTTTGGTGAAGAAGAAAGAATAAAATAAAAAGCACATCTTGCCTTGGTAAGAAATGCTGCTGTTTTGCATTTTATAAACAGTAAAGGCCTTGATTTCCATTGTTTGAAGCCTCTTTAACCCAAGCCACTTCTGACACTTGGGTAGCGAAAGTGCTGTGTTTCTGTCTGATACACAGTGTTTAAAGGATTAAAGGGGCTCCATGGGGCTTTTATTTCTTTGAGGAGTCTTTTAAAACTATCTCTCTCTCCCCTTCCTCTCTCTCTCTCTTTCTCTCTTCCTCCCTCCCTCCCTCCCTCTCTCCTTCCTCAGCCCTGGCTGCTCCGGGCCTCACGGGGACCAGAGCGGGCCGCCTTGTCTTTCCCAAGTGAGGAGGAAAGAAATGCAATAATAAGAGTGGCTCGCCAAAAACCCTCACCGAATTCCTGATGAAGGAAAGAATGCAGCAGGAAAAGAAGCCACGTTCCTCTCTCTCTCTCCCTCCACCATGACGCCCCCTCCTTCCCTTTTCCCTCTTTTTAATAAATATGAATGCTTCCAGGTCCCCTCCCTCCCCCTCCCTCCCATTCCCTCAGCCACTTGCACAGTTCTGGAGAAAGTTGAATAAGAGAGGCTGTTCTAGCCCTACTAGCTCACTCCACACATCAGTGTGAACCGAGCTTGTGTGTATTGACCCACACTGTTCATTCCATGTCTGCATTGGCTCAGTTTACTGAGCTGACTGTGCCGGGAGCCCCACATCACCGGGCAGATAGAGGGCACTGCTGTGTGATTGGTGAACACCTGCCAATAGGGCGCTCCGCTGATGGTTTGATTTTGCGGAGAGCCCCAGGCTTTTGAGCACTCGAGGGGAAACGTCTCATTAATGAGCACAAGTGCCATTGTGTAACCCTCTGCTCGTCTCACCGCTGATTAATGTTGACTAATTAATCCTGCATGTCTCTGCCACAAAACATTAACACGCTCCAATGATTGATTGCCTCTGACAGCCATATCTTGTCCCTGTGTTGGGTCTGGAATAGGGGTCTCGATCTCTTCGGAGTGTGTGGGGATAGAGTAATTTTGGAGACTCTGACCATTATTCCCCTGCCAAGTGGACTGTTGTTACCCCCCCATTTTTTTGGGTCACAGTAGCAAGCGAGTGCTGTATGAATGTAAAGTCGTGCATTGCACTAGGTTGGTGTTTTGGCTACAGAAGCTGTGTTTTAATAGCCCGCACTGTAGTTTGGCTACGGAAGCTGTGTTTTAACAGCCCGTACTGTAGTTTGGCTACAGAAGCTGTGTTTTAATAGCCCGCACTGTAGTTTGGCTACAGAAGCTGTGTTTTAACTTCCCACACTGTACTTTAGCTACAGAAGCGGTGTTTTAATAGCCCGCACTGTAGTTTGGCTTCAGAAGCTGTGTTTTAATAGCCCGCACTGTACTTTGGTTACAGAAGCTGTGTTTTAATAGCCCGCACTGTAGTTTGGCTACAGAAGTTGTGTTTTAATAGCCCGCACTGTAGTTTGGCAGAGGAAGCTGTGTTTTAACAGCCCACTCTGTAGTTTGGCAGAGGACGCCGTGTTTGTTGAGGTACGCACATTCCTGTCCCCTCCCCCATGAGAGTAGACTGTTGGCGACAGGTTTGCATTTGAGGCCGGGGCCGCGGCAGATTCCTTCTCTCAAGCTCACCGTGACGCCACCGTTACCTGGTAACTGCTCATTGTTCCCGCTGGAACACCTCGGGTGACAGGCAGCATTCCGGAACATTCCGGCCCGGGATTCAGACGGCCTCGACTCAGCCCAGTGTCATCACCACGTGCGTGCGCTGGAGAAACAGTCGTAGACTCAGGGAGGAGATGTACCCCCCCCCCCCTCCCCACACAACTCACCCCCCCAAACAAACAAACAGCTGTTGTCTTCAAATCTGCACTCATTACAAAAGCACACATGAAGTTAACATGGGATTCCATGACTGGGGGAAGAGTTTCATTTTAATTCTGTCATAATGTCAATCTTTACTGGAATGGGCAATGGCACACTTAAATTAAAATGTGTCTGTCTGTAAATAAATTGTAAATAGCTCCTAAATAATTATATTTATATATGACATCAGAATTTTGGAGCAGTTTCTTTTCAGGAGATATATACTGTACATAGAAGTAGCAGGTGAGCAACCTATATTATACATGACATGGGTGCATGTAAAGACATGTTTTAAATGCAATTTTTACAATTCAAATACTGCCTATCCCTGCCTGTGTGAAGCAGGTCCTGTACACAGCAAGCCAGGGAGGGCCAGCTACCCCCGAGGAGCTGAACCCTGTGGTTGGTTTGGGGGGCTGCAGGAAGTATCTGGGGCTCGGGGCAGAGGTTCTTTATGGACCCTGCACTGCTTGGGGCTCCGGTCCCCGGGGTTTCCCTAAATGTGATCTCTCCCATGTGTTTGGAACATACAGGCCCTTTCCCTGCTGCCTTTCTGTGTGATTGGTTTTCAGTGTGTGGTCCTGGTTGTGCAGTTGTCAACGGGTCGATGGAGGGGGAACGGAGGTCGGAAAGGAGGAAGGGAAGATGGGACCGAGCGGAGCGGAGTGGGAAATGGTCTCTGTTTCCCAGGTCTCCCAGATGGCAAATCCATGACAGTTAATATGCGTGAGTGGAGAGTGCAGTCGCAGGACGGATTTCCGCTTGGAACGCCGCGGAAAAATGCCGCGGGTCCCTTGGGGTTTCACCTGCTTCTCGGTTGTAGTTTTCCGCTGCTCTGACCCCATGTTCCCTGACCTTGTTCCTCATCCAGGCTGGGCTCTCTGCTTGGAGCTGAGTGTCTGGTGGGTCTGTGGAATCTATGAGGCGATAGGAGGCAGTGATTCATTTGCAGGTCTTCAGGATGAGTCGTGCTGCTGAGACAGACAGACTGAATCCACTCTCTCCTCCATTCCTCATGCGCTATCACTCTTTTTTATTCCATTGCTCCATCTGTTCATTTAACTCGTTGACTCCGAGTTACTCACTCCATTGCTCTCTCCTCTTCATTTCTCCTTCCTGTAAGCTCCTCAGATATTTTTTACGTTGTTGGGAGAGTCCTGATGTTGCCTTGTACGTGACGATCTTGTTTTGCCTGCCAACAATAGGCTGTTACCTCTTAATAAACTGTTACAGGCAATTGGCAGGTGTTACCTAAGAGAGTGTTACACACAACCCCTCCACCCCACCTCCCCGCCCACCATACACCAGCTAAAGCAACTAGACTCACTGAGTTACTCTCTGTCCAGGAACCAGGCCAGTCCTACCCCCTGCAGCAGATACTGAATGAAACATTTACCCTTAACGCCAGGGTAAATGATTCACTAGAAAGCTATTTTCTCTGGCTTGCAGCTAGGCCTTAAGTTTGTAGTCTCGTTCTCCAGATAAAATGGCACCCTCCAGTTAATCTCTAAATTATAAGGCCACCGAAAGTATGTGACTGAGAGTGAGCACCCATTAATCAGGCTTTTGAAGGGCAGGGGTTTGGTACACGTGTGGTACAACCAACTGCATTCTTCATTTTTCGATTTAGTTTCATGTACCATAGTGCTCCTGTTAAAGACCCACACACATCAGCGTTCTCTTCCTGGCTTTAGTACCTAAAAAACGCCCACAAAACTTTCGCAAAAAGCAGTGATGTAGGTTTTTTGAAAAGTCCCCAACCCTGCCCCAAGAGTCCTATTCCCGCTCCCCCTCTGCCTCCTGCGGTCAGCTCTTCATGTTGACATTTCGCAATGTCATCTGATAATTATGCAAAAGCATAAGTCATGTCACATGGGAAATCATTTTACAAACAGCTCAGAAAAATAGGAATTAGACCCTAAAATGTGCATACTTCTAGTTTTAGTTATATCAGTATGGAACACAAATGGAAAGCTCCAGGATGACATGAAAAGCTCAAAAACACGAATATGCGTGTGGGCCTTTAACATTAAAAGAATATCAATCTCCCTGCCAATATATCATGGTGAAAAGATTGTGAAGGGCAAAAATGAGATGAGCCTGGGAAAATATGTGGGGAGAATTTCAACTATGCCACCTAGTATAGTGTGGAGACTCCTCCTTCTTTTTCCATCTGATACAAAGGAAATGTATATGTTGTCATGTGTGCAGTGTGTGTTGGTTACAAAGATTTGGAAGCATTTTGTCAGGCCATAGGACATGTGCTTTTCATCACTAAGCTTTTGTGATGGGAGAAATAAATATTTGCGCTATGTTGTGTACTGCATTGCTAACTCCGTTGTGCATATTTGTTTGTGAGTAATGTAATGGCAGTTTGGCAGCGTAGTGCTGTGATGACAGTGCATTATGTGTGGGGGTTTTTTTCCTTGTGAAATTTCTGTGTAGGCCTCGAACCAAGCCGTGTTGCCAGCTAACAGTTCTGTATTACAGATTCTTTCCCTTGCACTCGTGTTCTGGAATTCATTTGAGGGCTCCGGAATTGTGGGGCGATAGCAATCTGGATCTCTGCGGAAACCTCCGGAAAAAAACAGGAAACATTCTGTACATGCTCAGCGTATTTAAGCTAAGGATAAGCGCTTATAACACACTTGCACTGATCACGCGCTCTCTCTAACACATGCCCAAGCACACATAAACACTCCACACACACCGGGGGACACAGGAAGCTGGTTGGCGTATTTACTGTTTGGGTGCGCCCGCTGATTACCGACCTTCCAGGTTCAAAGAGCGCATTAACTCTGGGCCTGCTGACCTGTAGAGATGCATGCTCAGGGCCTGAAGACGGGTTGCTGGAGAGACCAAAAAACCCCGATGAGATGGAAGGTTCTGCTCGAAGGGATGTACAGGATCCTTAAATATACATATTCCAGAGAAGACGGTCAGGTTTTGCTGCTCCTTTTCAAAATTAAGTGTCTGATAAAAGCACTTCAGCCCTATTGCATTCTTCTTATTTCTTCCTCTCTTTGTTTTTCTTTGGGTTTTTCCCTCTTAGTTCTCTGCTGCCAAACAGAAGATGACCTCATGCTGCGGGAAAACAAGTCTGACCACATACGCTGCAGCCCTGCTGGACAACTGAGGCCTATGGGGGAGAGGGTGACAGAGGGAGAGAGAGGAGAGAGAGGAGAGAGGTGAGAGAGGGTGACAGAGGGAGAGAGAGGAGAGAGGTGTAGAGAAGGAAAGGATAAAGGAATAGATGGAGAGAGAGAGGGGAACAGAGAAAGAGAGGGGGAGAGAAAGAGGGAGGTGGTGTAGATAAGGAGAGGGGGACAGGGGTGTTGAGAATAAGACAGTGAAATAATTAGAGAGAGATAATGACAGGAGGGAAGAGTGGTATAAAGAGATGAAGAGACAAAGCAAGAAAGATACAGAAAGGGAGAAAGGGCAATGGAGAGAGGCAGAGTGAGAGAAAGCGAGAGGGCAATAGTTAATACACACAAGAGAACTCTTGTAAATATTGCCCAAAAGAGATCATATTTATTACATCATCATTTTTCTTATTTTTGAAGTTTTCTTTTAATTGTTGCTTTGGAAAATGGTATGTCAATGCCAGCAAGGCAGAGGAAAGAGTATGCAAAGGCCTGCAGTAATACTCAGACCTGAACTCACTATCTATACCAATGAAAAACACGGGATAAGAAACTAAAACAGAGGAGCAGTATAGAGTTGGGAAAGGGCAGAAAAATAAGATAGACAGGTCGAGAGAGAGAGAGAGACGATAATAAAGCTTAGAAGAAGAGCAATAGACAGAGAAGGAAGTCTAGCAGGAGAGAGACTTAAGCAGTGTGGCAACTGCAAAGACAGACAGAAGACAGACTCTCAAATGAAACCATTACAGAGTGGGAACACTCTCAGGAGGAGGTGGGACACTTAGCACTCTCAGGAGGAGGTGCAGTAAGGGGTGGGGCATTAGGTGTTTGCAGGAGGAGATAAAGGAGAAGGCTGCTCATTTAGCACCCACATGAGGAGGTGAAAGAGGAGGTTGGACACTTAGCACCCACAGGAGGAGGTTTGACACCGTTAGCACTCCTGGCTCAAACCACAAAGCATTACTGGAGGCTCTAAATTCCACCCCGCTAAGGTCCTGAGTGACAGACAGCTGAAGCGGTGGGGGCCAGGGAGCTGGGGATACTGTTGTGAAAGGCCTGCTCTGCTGTTGTGCATCTCAACCATGTGGCTGTGCGTGTGGGGCCAATTATCCGATTAAAGGGTAAGGAGAGAACCCCTGTGATCTTTCCTAATAATCCCTCTATGCTTGGACAGCCATTGTACTTCAGTCCAGCTACTTTCCCTTCACAGAACAACAGAGGCTGTGTTCGGCTGCACGCGTGCATGTTTATGGCAATTGAGCATATTGGAATATTATGCATGAGTACTGTCAGCATTTATTTGTGTGATTCAATCTCCTCTCTGGTGTAAAATCCAGCTATGGCCAGCTTGAAATTACCAACTACCCGCTGTTTCAAAACATACCTTGAGCTGGTCATCCAGCCACCAACTGTTTCAAAACCTAACTTGAGCTGTTTTTTTCTGCAGGGTCTGCTTCTGTATTTGTCTATGCAGCATGTAAGGCTTTGTATTGGTGTTGTGTGTATGCTTGACTTCCTGTGAGTATATTGTTGTACATTTACCATTGCAGTTGCCTGTATGTGCCCACAAATGTGTGTGTGTGTGTGTGTGTGTGTGTGCGTGTGAGGCCGTACATGTGTTGACGCACGTGCGAGTGTGCACATGTATGCAGACGAGTGTCTCCACACGCGTGTGGATGGGTGGAGAACAGAAGGTTATGCCAGCATGGGTACAGCAGGTTTTCCCGTGTAACAGACATGTGATCTCTCCCGCTGTGTGGACCACCACCTGTCAGAGGTGCATAACGCTATGGAAATACCCTTCAGGTGTGTTTAGACTCGTGTACGGGGTACGCACGCGGGTTTTGGCTTGCGATTGCCGCCTCATTCTCTTCCATAGACATCTGAAGTATGCCTTGTGCACACACCCTGTGCAGGGTGCTGGAATCTTTATGGTTGTTCTCCAGCTGAATCAGCTTTCAGTAATCCCTCAACTGCAAAAATGATACATAAGTGTAATATGAAAGTGTAGCTAAATACGGCCTATGTACCCAGCTTATGTTTGTGTATACATTTGTATATGTATCTATATTTGAATCACTTTTCTGTCTTTTTATCCCATACTGTTATTGTTTTTTTGGTAGGATTATTGTAAAGTGCTCTGTAACTATGTTATGAAAGGTGGTATACAAATAAAAAATCACATCAACCATCAGAATGGGGAAAACATTTATGTAAGTGATTTAGACCGTGGCATGATTGTTAGACGGGCTGGTTTGAGTACTTCTGTTGATAACTGCTGATCTCCTGGGATTTTCATACGATCCTGGAAATAACGTTTAAGGATTTTGAAAAAGTTTAAACAAATTACAGTCACTTCAAACTTTGCAAGAACTACTCAAAGACCAAAAAAGTGCAAGGAGTGCCGCAGAATCCGCAATCACCTGACCTGAACCCCACTGAACATTTATGGGGGCGCACTTGAAGACTGACAAAACCAAGCATTCAGTAACATCCCAAGATGCTCTTTGGAACATTGTCAAATAATGCTGGTTTAACATGAATCATCAGGTTTGTCCAAGACGGCTCGAGAGCACGTTGCCATTAAAGCAAATGGGGGACATACCATAAAATAAATTTTGAAATTCATGTGAAGTTTTAAAAGATTCAATTTTTCTGTCAAATTGTTGTACTGATAGTATCATTTGTAATGGAAAATGTATATATTAAATGAGAAAAGAATACAAAATAGAAGCATTTTCATGAGTGGATGCAGATATCTTTGGACCATGTGTGTATATGTGAGTATGTGTACACATGGGTATATTCAGTCATAAATGCAAAAGTTCAAGTTGACTGAATAAGTAGCCAGCGTGCAGATTTTAAATGCTGAACAGTATGATAAATTATTTCCGGAGGAGTAATTATAAGCAGGAGCTCCCATGAGCTGTGCAGCAGGAATGTCGGTTAGGAAAGAAGGCCCAAAGCCAGGGGTCCACCCAGGGACACCTGAACAGACGACGCGACACACGGATGAATGGCGTTGAATTCTGAGCCTTGCTGTTTACACACCCCTCCAGCGACAGGCGTTCTGCTGTGAGTGTCAGGAGTGAAGCCAGGACAGGTTGGGAACAACCGCTGCACTGTACTGTGGGAGGCTGGCTGTACGGGAGGCCAGATTCCAGCCAAATTCCTCAGCACAAGGGTGTTTTACTGCTCTGCTTCCGGCCTCATAATTACTAACTGCTCAGGAGAACCAAGGAAACTGTACATTACGTGAGCGGAGAAAAACTCCCTCTCTCTCACTCACTGCCTCAGCCTCAGCCGATAAACGGCGCAAAACACTCCGCATTAAATTAAGTCTGACAGAATTCATGAACTCCAAAAAGAGTTCATGTGAGTCCAATGCTGTCATAATGCGTTCTTACACTAAATTTAGCTTGACTTAATATTTTGTAGTGCACTTAGATAAGACGCATCCCCCCTTTCATCATCAGGAGTTGTGTGGATGACCCCCCTCCACCCCACCCAAAAAAAGAAAACAGAAAAGCAGCACTAAATATAAACTCTCTTTCCATGGGCAGTGCCATGTGAGAGGAATGCCAAGTGACTCTGGCATTTTCCAGGATCAGTAGCAAAGGTGAGACATGGTGGGGCCAGATAAAAGCGAGACGGGGAACATGAGAGAGAAATCAAAGAAGAGATATAGAGGGAGAAATGAGAAAGAGGGGATGGGAGAGAGAAAAAGTAAGAGATGGGCAGTGAGACCTGAGATTAAGTGATAGAGAGGGGGGGGGGGAGCAGGCAAAAGATACAGAGAAGAGACAGAGATGGGAATGAAATGAGAGGGATGGAAAGAAGGAATGAGGGAGTGAAGTTAGTGGGCCCTTGCCAATGCACATTGAGGAATTTTCTCTCCCGCAGAGAGGAGAGCTTGTTTCACGCCCCGGGCGGAACGCGATATCGCTGTGGATGATCTGGCCTCCGGACTCACAGATTTACACCTCCTGGACTCTGTCAACTTCCAGAGCCCTGTTTCTCCCCCTGCACAGAGAGTAACTCACAGAGGTGAGGCTCCATTCACACTCTGACTGCTAGGCATTCTGCCGTGCACTGCTGTCTAGAATGAATCAGCTGTGCAGCAAGAGGAAAGAGGGGAATCAAGGATCTGTGGACCTGCCGCATACCGCAGTCCAAAAACTAATGACTCGAAGAGGAGTATGTGTTCAAAGAGGTAGTTCCACCTTTTCCTCACGACCGTTTCCAGTAACCAGGATCACAGCATTTTTCATTCCAACATTTCCCCACTACCGGTCCCAGTAACCAGGACCTCGGCATTTTTCATGCAAACAAAGCTTTCCTTTGTTTGATGGATCCAGAAAGAATTTTATCTGCTGTACATTGAATCTGATAACAAGCACCTGTGCTGTCAGTGACATTTTGCTGTGACAACCCACCAGGACATATGATTTTTTTGCTTTCAACATGAAAGAGTTTTGATTTATTCTGATTCTGATATTTGAAATCACGAAACTACGGTATTAGCTTCAAAACCCTAGTTGTGAGTTTCAGGTTCTCCCTTTACAACCCCACAATGTGTCTTGCCTGCACTCCTTTGTAAATTTCAGGTTGTTTGGTCATCCTCAGAGAGCAGCTGCTATGGGGACATCAGCTCTCCCATTGCTGTGTTTGCGTGTGCTTTTATGCATCTCCTTCAAGCACATTCTCCCTTCATACATGTGTGATATCAAGCCATTGCTTCTTTTCACTAAGGAGTCCACCAGGTAAGCTTGCACAGTCATCAGGTTTGAGAAGAACAAGTCCTGGGTACCATGTGCTGGCAGACCCTAGATGCCTGACCAACAGAAGAGAGAAGGCGGTGGGAGCACTGGTGCATGTTCACAGATGTCCCTTTCACTGGGAGTCCTCTCTTCCTTGGGCGAAGCTATGAACAGTTTTACACCAGCCTGCAGGGTGGACAGCCACAAGCAGCATTGTCAAGGCCCAGATTTTATCTCAGGCTGTAGAGCCCATCCACACACTAGATTACCCGGATGAGCCAGCCAGCAGACGCCTCTGCCATAAGACCTGCATCTGAATGGCTTCAGTTGATATCCAGCTGTATAAATAAAAAGTACATTAAATGTAAACAATGCAAGTCACCCTGGACAGTGGTGTCAGCTACGCAAATAAAGAGTGTTATGTCATGTTTTTGGCCTTAGGGGTGAATTCGGTTGTTGGAGTTGTGTTCAGCTGGTGCCTTCACTCAATCTGTCTCCCCCAGATGTGAAAAAGCCTTTTTTATGAGAAAAGAATTTGGGATGTTTACACTGTTGTCATTTTAGGATTATGGCTTGACCTCCTGCTCTCATGCAAACAACGGGGCAGGGCAATTTTCAGCTCTCTCACTGGATGGCCCGCTTCTCCTGCCTGTAGACCTGGGGAAAATGCTGACCTTTTCAATGTGCTGAATGGGATGAGCAGGCTATAAAACATTGGCTATATATTTGTCTTGGTGACTGATCCAAAAAGCTGTCTTCAAAGTTTAACTAAGAAGCAGCTATATTATTTCCTGTGCAAATATACAAAGGCTGAAGAAAGCACCTTTGACCACCGCTGATTTGTGTTTTTCTCAACAGTGTACAGAAGAGATGTATACACTATATTTCAGCCAAATTCCTCTGGACATGACTGCTGGTCAAACCCATGTGATGTCAGCTGCAGTCCATGAAAGGAAATAAATGACATGTTTTTTCTGGCAGACGTGTCGGGGTTGCATCTTATCTGTGGAAAGAACCAGAGAAAACCTTGGGAAGGTCCATGCTCCTGCTTGTTGTGATATTTTCGAGTTGACATCATTTGGGTTTTCATTTTTTCACTGGAAAAGTTAAATTACAGACATTTATTCTGACCTACATGGCTTGTATACAGCTGGACACATACTGTACTGAAACAGTTGAAGTATCTTGCACAAGGGTGTAAATGCAGTGTTCTACATGGGAATTGAACCTGCAACCCTTAGGTTAAGAGCTCAGGTCCCAGACAATTACATGCTGCCCATGTGTCCTTTTTGAAGATTTTCACGCTGTTCTGCTGCTGCTCTTTCTGCCCTCAGACCTGTGTCGGAGCTCTTGAAGGTGCATTCTGGGACTGGATTGGAATAAAGGGCTTCCGAATTCCTCGGGGCAGGAGGTGTGAGAGAAGGCCTGGGAGAGATCAAGGTTAGAGGGGTGAGGCTGACCCCGGTGCTGGTAGAGGCAAAGTAGAGGACGCCATTATCCCCACCCCAGCATTCCTAGAATCCCAATGGCTAGAGGCAACAATTGCACTCACTGTTCTCTCTCACTTACCTGCTTCAGGTGCGTTATCTGAAAACCAGCGGCGATGAATGATCTTAGTTTATAAATTCTAGTTCAGTTCTGACCCTAAACCTTGGTCGTTGTCATATATACAGTATCTCAATGGGTTACACAAAAACGCAGCCTGTTATTGGAACTGGGTGTTAAACACATGGAAATGACATTTTTGGAATGCATAAGTCTCTAAAGCATGAAATTCTCAGGATTATAGGAAAACATTTTCTGATTTAATTAATTAAGGATTCCATTGCCTACAGCTAGACAGTCCCGCTTGCCTTCCCCCTCATAGTTGGCAGGTGGTATTTTGTATGCCTCCAGTAGTTTCACAAGTAAAATTCTGCAGCAAAAATACAGTGTGGTCATTTCCTTCACAAAAAAAAAAAAACACACAATGCCCCTGCATGCCACAGCAGCTCATGTGCGTTTTAAATGAGTTTGAAATGGTCGACATGGTTAAATATTGGTTTCAGATGTGAACAAGCGGCGGCATTAATGTTCAGCACTGTTGTCTGTGACAACAGACATTGCGTCGGGGCGCTAGGACCGTGAGGGAAAGTGCAATAACGTTGCACTTAGAAAACAGCATCGGTTGTTTGAAGGAGCTTGAAAGTGCAGGGCTTCCTATGCCTCTCACGGGACGTGAACACTGACACATACGCACAGAAACGCGCCGGGACTTTAAAACTATCATTGTATCAGCTCGATTTGGCCCGAATCGGTTCGGATACGTGATTCAAAGTAGGGACTCGTTCAAAGTGACCCTAGGGGAGGAATATACCTGTCATAGACAGAGATGAGATGGGAGTTATACAGAGAGACGAAATAGCCTATCCGGCGTTTTTGGAGGGGAAGAAGACGTAATCTGGAGTTAAAAAGACGGTCCTTCTGTTTTTCACCAGAGGTAAATGTAATTTTTTTGTAAACTACTTTTCTTGTTTAATTTTCCCTACAGTTAACTTTCAATTGCTTTGTTTTCATTATCATTTTCACTGGAGACTGTGGCGCAAGTTCAATATCACAGTAGTCTACTCTGAGCATAGCTACAGTCGCCTTCAAATCAGCAGAAACTGAAATCGTGGTTTACTCTAATAAGGGTTGAGTGACAGTGACGTATTTTGATCGGTATGGCCCTTTGATAAAAGGGAAGAATAAATGGTCTTCAAACTTCAGTCGCAGTGGCACCATGGTCCGAAGCTCTCCAGCACGAACGAGAGAACCAAGTAAACACAGTTTGTTGTTTTAGGGGACTTGATATGTGACAGTGTAACAGTCATTCACGGGTGAGGAGAGACAAAAGACCAAGCGGGGGTTGACGGGACAAAGGCGACGTCTGGGAAACAGGTTGTTCTCAAGGAATTCCTTTCTCAGATAATGGTTAGAGTTGCCGGTTGGAAAGACACTTTGGTGAACTGCACGAATGAGGGTAGCTTTGTATGGCGTGTGAGTCCTACGCATTGTGATTGTTGTGATTTAGGGTTAATTTATACACGCAAGTATTGCATAAGTATCGTCTATGTATTCTGGCGATTTAGAGGAAAACCGTGGTGATTTTTTTTAAAGGTGGTCAAAGATGTTGCAGAAATGCTGGGATGCAGTCTCTATTTGCAAGGTCTATAGAGAGATTCTGGATTATTCTCAGGACGCGACATAAGCACACTGAATCCAACTGCATGGCGCTTTAGTAATCAATTTCAAGAAATAAATCTATGGGAGGTCACTACTCATTGTTTCTCACAAATGCGTTTTAATTAACGCAAGTGAGCACCAGTGCTGTGCAATAAACTCTTTTAAACACAGTTTCTTATGAATTTCCCATGAGTTTAATCGCTATGCATATTTTGTCCCTGCTTTGTCAAGTGCCATCACAGAATGTTGACCGTGCTCCTGTACCTGGGCTTGGTGCTTTGTGACGCTTCATCAACGGTCCTTTATTTCTTATCCTCTTGTCATAAATGCCTTGTGCTGGCAGAAAGACCTCTATAAATGAGGATCAAACTTCAAGGTCATCTGGTGAACTTACTCAAGCCTTTGCAAAGTTGAACATGTAGGGAGGTGGGCAATTATGGGATATCTTGTTCCTATGACAGTCTTTGCTGATGCGTACCAATTGACCAAATCAGCACAGCCAGACCAGAATCAATTTTGCATGAAATGCTCCAAATACATGTCTCTTTTGCCTCCAAATACAGTTCAATTCCCTTGTCTATTTACTGGATGTTCAGTGTGATGGTCTCTGGCATCTTTGAGTATACGTTTCAATGTTTATTGATGTAACATCACATATACAAATCCTGATGCTGTAAGGCAGGGATTATCTGGGGTATTAACTCATGGTCCTTGGGGGTTGGGAATTGCTGGTTTTCCAACCTCCCTTTACCTGGGAGTCAGGTGTGAGGATAGTCTGACCAATCCGTAACACTAATTCCCTGGGAGAAAAGGGCCAGAGTTGATGCTGTATAGTTTGCAACAATGAGTGAATAATTACATCAGGATTGATATAAATGAATATCAGGGGAAATTGTGACAATTTCCCCCTTCACTGACACATTTTGGTTTAGGCTTTGGAAATGAAATGGACAGGAAGCAAAAGGCAAGTCTGGATGCAATTTATGCAACACAAGCTTCCTCCCTACAACTCCTCTCATCACAAAGCTCTGAAGTCTTTATAATGAAACTGATCTGAAAACAATGAAGACTACTTTCATTGCTACTTCATTCATTTCCATAAGGAAATCATCTTAGTAGTGTCCTCAGCTTAAACACAATCATACTCATTCTGTACATGAAAGCAAGACTGCCCCATTGTGGAAAAAGCTGCTTAAACCCTTAATTCCTTATAATTTCAGTGCAGTTCTGACCCTGTATGTTTTCCTGAGAAACTATAAACTCTCCCTGTTTCATATAAACAGTGCAGTGGAAGTCTTGTTTTCGGTGGATCTTTAGAAAGGTGCAACCTTTTCCCCCTGTGTGCATAGTCATCTTCTTCTTCTTGCCCTGACTTGTTGTATTTCGTTTTTTCCCCCAAAACACTTGCTCTCTCTTTCTCCAGGGTAGCCTGAGGGTCCATATTCCTCAAGCTGATCACGTTTCCCTCCCTCTGTCCCAGCTGGCTACATGCACAAACCACACATGCACAAGTGTAGACACATGGAGTAGCCCTGCTTTTTCAAACTTAGCGGGAACCCCACCTTGCCCCAGAGCTGCAACAAAAATGTTATGGATGTGTGAAGACTTCCTTTTGGCCAAGCACACAGACGCACACAGAAACAGACACTTACATGCGTGTCCTTACACACATACACACACACACACACACACACACACACACACACACCAACGCCTGTACTCCTCCAATTAATCAGCCCCTTTTAGAGTGGATCTGCTTCAACATGCCACCAGTGCTTTCAAGCTTAAACCTCTTGTCCTTTTGTCAGCACATCCAAAAACTCATCAACAAACACAAGCTTTTCGCACTGGGCATGTCGAAGAGTGATGAGCTCAGCACTCTTTCTGTGTAAAATGTACTTATTAATCCTCGTAAGCATCCTTAAGGTCTGCTGAAACCCTGAGGGGCGGGTGGGGGTGTTCTTTGAGAAGGGCACAATGGCTGCTTTGTTATCATGGGAGGGCATAAAAGAAGTGAAATGAAGACCTGCATGGCAATGTGAGATGCTGTTTTATGGTTTCACAGACCTGCAATCAGGCTGGAGCAGAGAGCACTGGAAATCCACCTGCCATATTTTGATAGCATGCAGATGTTGGGGAGTAAAACAGCCAGTATTTATGAATGACGAGCTTCAGGCAAGCACCCGGGGAGGGGTGATCTCAGTTGTTTTTGATGAGGAATAATCTTTTTTTAAAACACTCATTAATCAAAATACATTTTTGCAGACTGCCTGGCTGCCCTACCTAATCTGCGCTGTAACTGGAGTAGGCTCATCTGTGTATGTGTGCATGGGTGTTTCTGTGTGTGGGCATGTGAACGTGGGTCTGGCATGTGTGTGGATGTATGTGTGTGTGCATAAGTGTATGTGTGTGTTTGTGTGTGTGTGTGTTTTGTCTGCCCCCACGTGGAGAAAGTAAGCTTTTTCACCATCGTACGGGAAATAAATAATGTTTTTATTCAGGGGTGATATTAGCTCAGGGGGTAAAAGTGGTTGCTTCGCAGTTGGAGGGTTGCCGGTTCTATCCCTGGGTGTGTCGGAAGTGTCCCTGAGCAAGACACCTAACCCCCAATGTGTGAATGAGAGGCATTCACTGTAAAGAGCTTTGTGCAGCCCTAGTTGCTGGACAAAAGAGCCATATAAATGCAGTCTACCAAACAGAATTGAAACGTTTCTCTAATGACAAAATTGGAAAATGTCCAACAAATATTTATGTTAATTATTATTCTCCTGTCTTTTGATTTCAGGTCACTGTCATCCCAGCCATGTCAGCACACCTGAGAGCTGTGGGCACCTCTGCTCTCTCTTCCTGTCTCCTGCTCCTCCTGCTGCTCCCCCCCCTCACCCTGTCCTTTCGGGCGCGACCCCACCAGCCCCCGGGTCACCTGCCCTCCCTGGTGCCCCACGCCACCCGCCTGCTCAGCCGGTCCCGCTTCAGCGCCCAAGCCCAGCTGGACTTCACCACACACTGCAACTCCAGCTGCTACCACCGGGGGGAGCAAGAGGCCCGGCCGGAGCTACTGGCCGATAGGCTGGCCTTCGAGACGCTGTATGACGACGGCTTGCGCACCCTGACCACCGTGGACGTGGAGGAAGGGGAAGAGGACAAAGGCGAGGGACACATCTCGGACGCAGTGCCCCGTTTGGCCAGAATGAGGCGCTCCGCTCCTTCTATGAGGCACGGGAAAAGGCGCAGGCGGCAGATCTACGGCGCCGACGGGCGCTTCAACATCCGCGGTGACAACTTCCTGCTCGACTACCCTTTCTCCACAGCGGTACGCATCTCCACAGGCTGCACCGGGGTGCTGGTGTCTCCGCGCCACGTCCTGACCGCCGCCCACTGTGTGCATGACGGGAAGGACTACGTCAAGGGTGCCCGCAAGCTCAGGGTGGGCTTCCTGACCCCACCCTCGGTCAACGTCACCAAGCCCAGCCAGGCTCCCGCCAAAAAGCCCCTGGTGCGCTGGGTGCGCGTCAGGAGGACCCGAGTCCCCAAAGGCTGGATCCAGGGCCCGCAGGACGTGAGCATGGACTTCGACTACGCCCTGCTGGAGCTGCGCTGGCCCCACCGCCGGCCCTTCATGCGCCTCTCGGTGGCGCCCTCCTCCGAGGACCTGGCGGGGAAGCGGATACACTTCTCCGGGTTCGACAGCGACCGGGCCGGCGAGCTGGTGTACCGCTTCTGTCCCGTGGAGGACGAGTCCAACGACCTGATCTACCAGCACTGCGACGCCCGGCCCGGGGCCAGCGGCTCGGGGGTGTACGGCCGCGTCTGGGACTCCCACCTGGAGCGCTGGGAGCGCAAGGTCATCGGGGTCTTCTCCGGACACCAGTGGCTGGAGATCGACGGGGAGAACCGCGACTTCAACGTGGCCGTGCGCTTCACGCCGCTGAAATTCGCCCAGATCTGTTACTGGTTACACGGCAACCGGGTGGACTGCAGCAAGGACTGAGAAAAACACATCTGGGGACATGGGGGGGGGGGGGGGGGCGGATTGAGTGGAGGGATTTTGGGGAGGAAAGGGCGCAGATTCTTTCCATGTAGACGGATGGAATGGAGTTAACTCTCAAGCTACCTCCACTGAAAGCAGCAGAGCTTGAGAGGAATACGTGTCCCAGCCGCTAAACATGGGGAAAATAGAAAGAATTTAAATCGGATTAAAAGCAGGAATGTTTGAACTTTGTGCGGACTCGTTTTTTTCTGAGCCAATCCCCTTTAGCTGTATGGTACAGGCGTCTCACATTAGATCTTGTATGACTTTCTGAATATGTTTTTTTTTTTTTTTTTCATTTCACTTGCCTGAGTCCTAACAGTGTGCTAGAAGGGTAGCATGTAGCTGTGCATTTATTTCAGACTAGTCTGCCAATGACGTAATCACAGCAGCTTATAAAAGCACTTCCTCTTTGGCCAGCCTTAGTACACTGCCTCTGTATTTCCATCACATGAAACAAACCACTAGTAGTGGAGGGGAAAAAGTCCTGTCAAGATGGACCCCTAGCTGACTTTGGGATATAGTTACATTATTTATAAGATTAAAAGCATAGAGCACTCATGTGAGATTTCCTGGTGACTGCGTCCGACGTGGCTGATATTACTTCTGCTGCAACCACTACTTTTTAGAGGAGACATTGCAGAGCTCAGGTCATAGCTGTAGCTGTCTTGCCATCTTCTGAAAAAGCCCAGTGTGCTTCAGCACATTGAATCTAAATGTGTAGTTGTGAAAGCCAAATGTAAAAGAAAGGTGGGGAATGGACGGCATGTAAACATAATTTATAACTTTACATTTTAATTGACATGAAGAATGAACAAGTTCTTAAATCAAAGAGCTTATATTTGGGACATCATGATGTTCCCCTCAAGGCCCCTTGGAGTTCTGGGACTGTGACTCAGTTCTCCTGTGCCCTTTGTGTGACTCACAGCCCTGGTTATCACACCATCGGCAAATCTGTTTTTCACTCTTGGCACCAGAGCACAGCAGCACTTCATCGTCTTACAGGAAAAAATGAAACAAAAGCAGACTTGCAGTTGTACTTCCCCTTTACATGATGTTTGGAAAAGATTTTGGTCTATGTAAGTGGTAAGTGGCAGTGGATGGGTTGACTGATGCATCTCTATGTTGTTGCACATATATATATATATATATATATATATATATATATATATATATATATATATATATATATATATATATATTTGAAAATGCTTCTATCTATTTTAATAAACTAAATATTTTCTATCCCAACTGTTTATTCAGTTTCTTATTTATATTATCCTTTCAACATTTCTCATTTGTATTGCAATTGTGGTGTGGTGTCATGTCTAATATTCATATTTATCTAATATTCTATGCTTATGTGGATCAGAAGCAGAATACTGTAGTGTTGGAAGTAATCTGCATAATATGTCGTACCAGATTGGCTGGGCATAATTATAAAATCACAAGGCATTATGAAATATTGATTACCAGCTCTGCTCTCACAATTCATTTACATTCTTCAAATGTGCATACTGTTCATTCACTATTTCTGTTTCTATTTGTATTTTTTCTAATTCCAGATTTTGGGAGTTAATTCCAGAATAATTGGATGTTGAGTGCATAAGATGGAGTGTATTTAAGAGATCAATTTACAAAGCAACTCCTGTCATATTCAATTGCAATAAAGTTGCCCCAATCAGACATTGGAATAATCTATTCTGCATCACTAAAACTTTTAAATATTGCTTTTTTACTTCTAAAAGTAAAGTTGGCATACAAGCAAAGCCCATATTTGAACTGCTATTGAAAAAGGGCAAATCCTTAAGGCCTTGTGCGGAATTAAAGTTTGCACAAGCACGACCAAATGACAACATTTAAGCATAGAGAATGTTAGGATGTAGCCCAGACACAAGTGAAGAGGATAACTGGCCAAATAAATTCAATCTGTACAGTGCGACACGCTCTGCAGCAAAAGCATACAAAACAAAATACCTTAAGATATTGTTTATTCTATTATTGTATTCTTAGCTTTTTTTCGCTAGCTTTATTTATTTGACGAAATCATTTTCTACGTCACCGAGCTCATCATTTGTTTCTTGTTTTCAATCTAATTTATAACCATTTAATCACATCAATGTTATAAATTCAACAACTGTGAGATACAGACACGTAGCGGATAACAACTGAATTGCAGGTACGATCTACACATCGTTAATTGTGGAAACTGGTAAGTCATAAATACAATGATGATTAAATATAAGAAGGAAGGAATTGGTTTAAGGAAAAACTGGCAAACAAAAATGGCAGTATTTCAGCGAAAGATAATATGAAGCAGACCAGTTGAACATTTGTTCTGCTCCCCGTCAGTTTTGATCTGTGTAACGTATTTGCTACAAAGGGGTGGGGAAAGGAAACGTACGTTCCATGTGCGTGACGCTGAACTTCTACGTGAGGAGGGAGGGGTAATCTTTCCAAGATGGCGACGACCACAGAAAGTATCGATGCCGGGGTTGCAGGCAAGAAAAAACATCTAGGAATCCCTGAAGCAGTCTTTGTGGTGAGAAAACAAGCGCTAAACTGTCACATATCGACTGAATTTTTAGAAACTGACGGGTTAATGCATTCAAATTTCGGCACAACAAAGCAGTGTGCCTCGCTTTGTCTCGCGAGCCAGCAATCCGCAACCAGTTGCCATGCTAACGATAGCTACCTAGTTCTCCTTTTAAGGCAGTTTGAAGGCAGCTAACATTAGCTATATGGCTAGCAAAGGTTTAATCTGACGACTCCACGCTAATAGTGAATAGATTGGCGGTCTGCGCCAAAGAAAGAAATTCACTGCATTTCAGACCATGTGCTAGTAGCCATGTAGCTATCCTAATGCTAATAGCTATGTTAACTGTAGACTAGCTAGCTAACCAATATAACTAGCAACGATTACCATTATTGGCTACAAACCAGTTCATCTCAATTTACTACACTGGTTCGTTAAAAGCATATTAGGCTAACTGACTAATTTGAACGCTAAATTAGCTAGAGCTAGATGGATGGTTAACATTCGCAGAATTGGCTTATTATGGTTTAGCTATGCTGTTTTATCGAAATGGCTAGCTTGTTAACTGACGTTAGGCTTTCATTTTACACTATCCGCAATGTCTCGAAAAGGCCGTTTTGTAAATAATTATTTTCCTTTTGCACTGTGTAATATTGTCAGTTAGTGACGTTCATCGTTTCTTTAGACGGCCTCCTATTTTTTTACCAGAAAATATGCCCAGTATGAAGCTGCATGGGTATTATCAAGCAGCATGTGACATTGCTTCTGTGTTACAGAATCACGTTAACATCAAATGCTTGTCTTGCGTTAAGTGCCGCGGGGCATCCTTAAAAGGAAATTGGGAGATTTTTTTCATCCGGACTATAAATTCCTCAGTCATTCGTGATTGATGACTCGCCACTGCAGATGGAGTTCTGTCTCGAAGTGTTGTCGCAGCTGTCAGTGTTCTTTGAGCTGTCTCGTCATTCTGTTTTTGCGTGCCCGGTGCAGGAGGATGTGGACTCCTTCATGAAGCAGCCGGGCAATGACACGGCCGACGCGGTGCTGAGGAGGCTGGATGAGCAGTATCAGAAGTACAAGTACATGGAGCTCAACCTGGCCCAGAAGAAACTGAGGTGTGGGGTGCAGCTGTGGTTCTCAGACATTTTATGACTCACTTAAATGGCTACTTCACCCTAAAAATATCAAGACTATTCTTTCCTTGAGAAAGCCGTTTGCACTCTCTGCATCTTCTCATTGCAGAGTTTATCAATAAAAGCTCATCAAGGAAGAGTTATGTTTCTGAAATAAAGTATTATTATGCTAGTAATAATACCAATCTATTTTTAAATGCGTTATTCAGGCGGTATACTTGAAATTGAAACACCAACCCAATTCTGTGGGGAGATTTAGTCAAGAAATGTATTGAGTTAATTAAGATCCCTTATTGAAATATAGGCTGAAATATTTAAATGTATGCATAAAAAAAAAAGAAATATTATTACAAATATAATGGGTGTACACTAAGGTGTGCCTTACAGGTAACATACTGTTCATGATAATAAACGCAGTTGTAGATGGGTCTAGTGCAATTGTACAGTTATTTGTGTGTCTGTTCAGCTTCATTAACACCCCTCTGGTACTTTTCAGGTTAAAAAGCCAAATTCCACAGATCAAGCAGACATTAGAAATTTTAAGACACATGCAGAAGAAAAAGGTAAGCATATGATTTGCCATCTTTCTCCTTTGCATTCTCTTTCCGTTTCATTCCATGTCCTCATGACTGCATTTTTCCACTGTGCTGTGTCTGCCTGTCCCTTCCCTTTCTAGGACACAACAGAACCCATGGAGACACGCTTCCTGCTGGCAGACAATGTGCACTGCAAGGCCTTGGTACCGCCCACAGACAAAGTTTGCTTGTGGCTTGGGGTGAGTCTTAATCGAAGCTCTTCCCAAAGGGCAAAATCGATGAATGTTGGGAATCGCTTTCACTCGCGGGTGAGCGGATGACTCAGCAGTGGTCTTGTTCCAGGATCGGCAATACCATCTAGGGGTGGACTATTTTTAACCATTGAAATGTAATGGCTACAAGAACTTCTACAAAGGGGCTGATGGGAGTGGACCGAAAGTTGGTGTTTGTACTTGGTTTTCCAGTATGCTTAAAACTGGTCACACATGCAGTCGCGCTCACAGGGCAGTAGTAAATGTACAGTGCCTTAGCTCTAACTTGACCATGATGACTAAAATGTTGCATGTTGTATGTGGGTATGCAGACTTCCCTTAAAGGAAAAAATATTTCTGCATTAGGTTTGAGAAACCTTATGTATAATAAATGTGGATTACGTGTTGGTCAGCGGTGGGTTGAAGTCTAGGTTTGAACTGTCTAGACCAGGGGTCGGCAACCCTGGTCCTGGAGAGCCGCAGGGTGTGCTGGCTTTCGTCTCCACCTTAAAATAAGCAACCGATTCAGACCCAAGAAACCAGGTGAGGTGAGTTAACTGTGTAATCAACGGCTTTCATTGATCGATTAATGCCAAGTAACAACGAAAGCCAGCACACACCGCGGCTCTCCAGGACCAGGGTTGCCGACTCCTGGTCTAGACTCTAGACAGTCTGGACTGAAGGTAAGTGATGAGCCTTTGCAATATGCTTCTGCTTGTGCCCAGGCGAATGTAATGCTGGAGTACGACATCGACGAGGCGCAGTCTCTCCTGGAGAAGAACCTGGCCACTGCTTCTCGGAACCTCGACTCCTTGGAGGAAGACCTGAACTTCCTCAGAGACCAGTTCACCACCACTGAAGTCAGTATCCTTACACCTGAGCACTGGGTACGAATAAGGCAGGGCACTATTTGTGAACTTAACTGGTTTGTAATCTTCTCAAGAATTCCATATATCCTGTTCATTGTCATGCTCCTTGGTAGAACTACTAAGTGGTGGTATTGTTTGTTCTTTGGTTATGCTTTTTGCCATCTTAAGTTGTTGGCAAAATCTCGAGTCATTTTATTGATGGAAAAAGTGCACTAATTAAATTATATTTGGAAAGAGAGGTTTTCATATATTTTGGAATATAAATGTCTGCTGTGGACCCACGATGATGAACTCGGAAGGTCCATTTTCCTAGGGTAAACTACAGCAAATATTTAGAAAGTTATCTGGATGGACAGATACTATTAATAGTAAGTGGAAGCATAACTTAATTTCATTTTGAGGGGAACTGCCCCAAAAAAAAACCTAAGCTGGTAAGTGAAGGCTATGTATGCCGTTGCTCATACTCGACTACAGCCCCTTCCATGGAAACCGTCATTGAAGACTGCTGCTAAGTGCAAAAACCTTCCTTAACCTCTCCTCCAGATATGGCACGTGTCTACAACTGGGATGTCAAGAGAAGGAGCAAAGACAATCTCTCAAAAATAGCTGAGAAGTCTTAAGCTCAACTCTCACCATAGTCTCACAACCCCCCCCTCCCCCAAAAGGAAAAAAAAATATTGCATACTTTACCACCTGGTCCCTCCATTGTCATTTGATTTATTATATATATATTTTTTAAGAAACTTATTTTTCAGACCACAAAATTAACAAGTCTGTTTTTTTGTATTGTTTATATTATTATTGGTTTTTGATGGTGGCAGATTACACTATTATGGCATGGTATCTTCCTGGCGATGACCTTTTTTAAAGTGGGTTTATTTATCTGCAGCAGCCTGAGCACTTGCAGAGTCTGAGGACCAGATTGTGTGTGTGTGTGTGTGTGTGTGTGTGTGTGTGTGTGTGTGTGTGTGTGTGTGTGTGTGTGTGTGTGTGTGTGTGTGTGTGTGTGTGTGTGTGTGTGTGTGTGTGTGTGTGTGTGTGTGTGAGAGAGTGAGTTTCTGCGAGGTTTGGCCCATGGTCTCAGTGGTGCTAGCAATGCAGCAGCTTTTCCACACAGCACCTTCTGATCCTACTACAGTCCGCAAGAGTTGTGCTCAACGTTTTCTTAGTGGGCCAAACAGCAGGCCCCGATTTTTGTCACAAACACCCCCCTCCCCCCCAACCCCACGCCTCTGCTAACCCGTCCTCTGCTGCATGTTTTCCCTCTGTCTCTCTTTCGGTCTGGTAGTATTTATGTCACACTGTATAAATACTGGAAAAGAAGGACAAAAACTGGGGAAATGGCAAAGAATTAAAAAGACAAATGTGATTTAATATGCAGTTTTATGCTTCATGTTTTGTCTGTCTCTGTGTGTGTGTATCAAAATAATGTAACAATGTATGAAAATGAGAGTTGGTAAGAATGATCAGGAAAATGTCGGGTGACACAACAAAAGCAATTTCCAAATTTCCAACAATGCTTCATTTTGTATTTCAATACAGGAATGCGTGGTGAACAAATGGTGTGCAGAAGTTTAAATCACACACACATCTACATTTTCTATCTGGTTTTGCCATCTAAAATGCCCACAAAACGTTAGCAAAAAGAGCAGTGATTTGAGGTCTCTAACCCTGCCCCCAGAGCCCAATTCCCCTGTGCCCTTCCTGTGGTCAGCTCTGTTTGAACAGTTAGCAACATCATCTGATATTGATGCAAAAATGTGTCATGTCACATAGGCAATATTACAAACATTAGTCTGACCCTAAAATATGCAGATTTCTATCTCCATTGCAACTGTTTTACTTGGTTCAGTGTGGAAAACAAAACGTTCCAGGATCAGAAGAAAAGACCAAAAAACATGCATGTGGGCCTACTATGTCGGGCCCTGTATATTGTGGAATTGAACACCTCTGGCGGAAGCTGGCTGCAAAACTAGGGGTTTTCGCATCAGGGCATATATTCATAAAGGGTCGTGCAGTCCTGCTGATGGGGGGGTTCAGGTTTCCTTTGTTAATTCCTAACCCACACCCAGGATTTTCTAAAAGGCGAAACTGTTCCCAGATTTGCACTCCTACCCTAAGCTTTATGAATGCCGGCCCAGATCTCCTTACATGTTCATTTTCCTTACGGCCATAGTTCCACGCCAATTACCGCAAATTCTGCCTGTACTTACCTCCTGGGACCAGCTAATCTAGTTTTATCCATTATGTGACGGTGTTCAGGCTTATCCAGAGGCAGAAAAAGCTTAGGAGGTTGAATTCAACGGTGGAGGTGGTTCAAACTGGACAAATATAATGGAAAAACCTTTGGAGAAGAAACTTTGCTCATTTTGTACAAGTATGAAACCTCTAAACCAGTACGCCACTGATGTGTGGATTCTAGGTATACAAGGTGGTTTTTAAGAATAGATTATGGCTTAGCACATGACTACATGTTTTGCTGTGCAGTATGCCTTTAACACCACAGTGAAAATTGTTGAATGATTGTTGAAACCCATCTGTTTAGACCATCGGTCTGCAAACCTGATCCTAAAGGGTGTCCGTTTTCCCCACTTAAAGTCACCAGCTCTGAGGAGATTACTATAATTACCTGCTTGAATTGATCAATTAAGTGCAGAGTAAAAATGCAAAACCGACAGACCCTGTATTTTGCTCGGTTACGGGTTGTGGGCCAGTTTTACTATTGTGTATGCTGTAGCCAGCAGTTGTCTTGTAATTATTCTTTGATATTTTCACCCATGCTCTTTCTGCTCAGTGTGTTGACACTGTTAACGGCACAGGGAGTGGTTACATGGGGCTCGCTTCCTCCTTGGCCCGTTACGGGTGCGGCTGCATGCAGAACGGCATTTCTAACTGGTGGTGAAGTGGCTTGATGGCTGTTTTTTTTTTTTTTTTTTTTTGTGGTTTGGATCGTCTGCACTGCACTCCTGCTTTCTGTCTCTGATGCTGTGGCATGTGGTATTAGAGCAGTACAGCTCATGCCACTTAAAACAGGGATCGTCAACTCTGGCCCTCAAATAAATACAAGCCCAATTCCAAAAAAGTTGGGAAGCTTTGTAAAACGTGTGCAATGATTTGCAAATCTCATGAACCCACATTTCATTCAGAATAGATCATAGAAAACATCAAATATTTAAATTGAGAAAATGTACTATTTTAAGGAAAAAATTAAGTCATTTTGAATTTGATGGCAGCAACACGTCTCAAAAAAGTTGGGACGGGGGCAGTAAAAGGCTGGAAAAGTAAGTAGTACTAAAAAGAAAGGAACATTTTGCAATTAGGTTAATTGGCAACAAGCCAGTAACATGATTGGGTATAAAAAGAGCATCTTAGAGAGGCAGAGTCTCTCAGAAGTTATGATGGGCAGAGGATCACCAATCTGTGAAAGACTGCGTCTACTAATTGTGGAAAAATTTCAGAATAATATTCCTCAATGTAAAATTGCGAAGACTTTGAAAATCTACAGATTAATCAAATATAATCAAAAGATTAAGATAATCTGGAGAAATCTCTGTGCGCAAGGGACAAGGCCGAAAACCATTACTGGATGCCCGTGATCTTCGGGCCCTCAGACGGCACTGCATTAAAAACAGGCATGATTCTGTAACAGAAATCACTGCATGGGCTCAGGATCACTTCCGGAAATCATTGTCTGTGAACACAGTTTGCCGTGCCATCCACAAATGTAAGTTAAAGCTCTATCATACAAAGAAGCCATATGTGAACACGATCCAGAAATGCCGTCGTCTTCTCTGGGCCAAAGCTCATTTAAAATGGACTGAGGCAAAGTGGAAAACTGTTCTGTGGTCAGACGAATCAAAATTTGAAATTGTTTTTGGAAACCATGGACGCCGCGCCCTCCGGACTAAAGATGAGAGGGATCATCCGGCTTGTTATCAGCGCTCAGTACAAAAGCCTGCATCTCTGATGGTATGGGGGTGCATTAGTGCCTATGGAATGGGCAGCTTGCACATCTGGAAAGGGACCATCAATTCTGAAAGGTATATAGAGGTTTTAGAGCAGCACATGCTCCCATCTAGACAACGTCTTTTTCAGGTAAGGCCTTGCATATTCCAGCAAGACAATGCTAAACCACATACTGCATATATTACAACAGCATGGCTTTGGAGAAGAAGAGTCCGGGTCCTGAACTGGTCTGCCTGCAGTCCAGACCTTTCACCAATTGAAAACATTTGGCGCATCATGAAACAAAAAATAAGACAAAGAAAACCCAGGACTGTTGAGCAGCTAGAATCCTATATCAGTCAAGAATGGGACAACATTCCTCTCCCAAAACTCCAGCAACTGGTCTCCTCGCTTCCCAGACGTTTACAGACTGTTGTTAAAAGAAGAGGGGATGCTACACAGTGGTAAACATGGCCCTGTCTCAACTTTTGAGACGTGTTGCGGCCATCAAATTCAAAATTACCTTATTTTCTCCTTAAAATGGTACAATTTCTCAGTTTAAATATTTGATGTTTTCTATGTTCAATTCTGAATAAAATATGGGTTTATGAGATTTGCAAATCATTGCATTCTGTTTTTATTTACATTTTACAAAGTGTCCCAACTGTTTCGGAATTGGGCTTGTAAAAAAAATCCAGCCCTGGTTTTCTTTTCTCCTGGGTAATTAATGCCACTGACTGTCTTCGTGTGTAACTGGCAGGTAAAGAGGGGGAGGGAAACCAGAAGTTCACAGGCCCTCAAGGACTGCGAGTTGCTGATCCCTGACCAGAAGACTGATAAGATCGCATGTTGGTACTCTCTGTCCTTGCAGTCTGGTGGCTATGTCCTTAGGCCATTATTGGCCTCTTATTCAAACCAGATCACCCACGTTTAAGACACAAAATGCACAAAGACGCAGGTACAAAATGTCCGCCGGCCCTGAGGTCTGGGAATTATTTGCTGCGGTGTCAGACAATCTATTTTCAGACCTATTTGCATTTGTAGTAGTTTATTTTATTTGAATACATGGAGCTTAAGTGTAAGAACTGCCTGGGCAAGTCTAGCAGGCTATTGGAAAATTTGCATTTTCAAACAAGTTTAAAGTAAACCCGTGGTCTTCCACATGTGAAAATACAGTTCAAACTGCAAACTTGAATTTTTGCATAGACCAAGTATTTCAGTTAATTTCAGATTGGAATGAGAATGCTATAGCATCCAAATGTACTCTCTTGGCATGTTATTTTGAATACCTCCCTACTTTGTTAGCACTTCAAAATGCCTTTAACTAAAAATTTGGGACACCTGCGCTTTTGGAAGATTAAAAGAAGTCATGACTATGAGAATGTAATAAATACTCAGTACAGATTTTTAGTTTTAACAAGAGAAAGAAAAAAGTTTACAAGTCACATTTCATTATGTTTAGTACAATTCAGCTTTCGCTTGACAAGAGAAATTCATACCCATTTTAAAAGGGCTACATGACATCATACAGCTTGAATTTTGAGAATTTCACAGTCCAGCACCTACAGGTTGAAGAAAACTGGCAGAGAGAAACACAGAGCATGTGAAATGTTTTTGAATGTTCTTTGTTGAATATTTCCTTTAACGCTGTAGAAAATAAAAGATGCTTCGCAGGTGTTCAACAGAATGGGTTCTTATTACTCGAAATCAGTGAGGCTGGGTTTTGAAAAAAGAACACAAAAAGCCACTTGTGTTCAGGTAAGGGCACTCCTGTCTTGGTCATTCTTCAGGTGATTGTAAGGGGCCTGGCGTAGGGTCCATCATAGTGGTCCATATATTTTGTATGTCGCAGCTGCGGTGCTTATGGGAGTCCAGCCTTCTGCAGTGTCGATGAGCTGGTCGAAACACAAGGATACTTCAACTCTCACGGGTAACTGCATGATTCTGACAGATTAGGCCAGCTGTCCTGCGTCCCTGGTGTAACCGCATTACCAAGCCTGACCACTCACGAAAAGCAGTGATAAATGTTAATCTTTTAACCCCCCAAAGCAACCCATTTATTATTTCACTTTCCTGAATCTGACACTTCAAGCATGAATCCAACCTGATCTGTTCGACAGCTGGTATTGGTGCAGATAGTACCATTGCAGTTCTCTTTGGAAAGGCGAAGCAGTTGGGCGGACAGATGTTACAGTGGACGTGTTTAGCAGTGGTCATGCTGAAAGGCTTGTGGGCGTGCAGATTAGTATGAATTCCAATGGCAGTGACACCCTACGGCAAACGTGCACACTGAAGGTACTTCTACATATAGCCTGCAGTCTCTGGATATCTACAGCTAGTAGGCGTGTGCTGAAACATTGATGCATCAATGATGCCAAAGTCACGACACGACTGCATCGATGTGACGCATGACTAGATTTGTATTGCGATGAATCATTAAGTTACATGCCAAACTTTTATTTAGGCAGATTGTGGCACTGATTTTAATGAACCCACTTGTTAACTTTGAAAGATGTACTGTTTATTTCAATGATCTCGAGTTTTGGCGGGTGGTGACGGCGATTTTTTCAAATCGAATGGTCGCATTCAGCTCGCAACTAATCGCATCGTATCGTCTTTATAAATAGTATCATGAATTAAGATAAATCATATCGCATTCAGAGTATCGCGAACATATCGTATCATGATCATGTTGTGTCGTTACACCCCTAACAGCTAGCCAGTCAACTACGAAAGCTGGAAGTCTCCTATCCGGCTTCATGTAGTCACAGTTTCTTCCAGTCCTCACAACAGTTTTGAAAATAACTGGAGTCTTTGAAAGGCATCATACGAGAGAATTGGCAAGCTCTGGCGTACGTAAGAGAGATGAGTAAGCGGGAGGAAGTGTTGGGGATTAGCGCTGTTGAAGAGCAGAACGGCCGTGGGCTGTGCCCGCTGTGTTACACCTGCTGTGTGTGAGACAGACAGTGTACACTGGAGAGACAGAAGAAACCGAACATAGCGGGGCAAAACGGTCATTAATTCGTTTTCATAAGCAAAGGAACACCTCAAACGTAATGGCGGCTCAGCATTCACCACTGAATGTACAAATTTGAAGATGTCACATTATTGTGGGATCTGATCTAAAGTCGAGTCAAAAGGAAGAAAACGAAATGGAGGAATTTAATGTTGAAATCATAGGTGAGTCCAATATAGTTTCAGTAAAAAAAGAAAAAAATCCAGTGGAGGAATTTTATGCTATTTAACTGTTCGGCTCTGTTCGTGATTAATGAGTTGCAGACACATTGAAGGGGACAAACTACCACCTACAGTGACTGTCCCAAAAGACACATCCTTAGATCGGACATTCTGTGCCTTAAACAAAAGCACATGTTTAAGAAAGCCACATACTGTACTATTATTTACCCCGTGTTCTTCACAGCAAATTCTCTGTGGAAAAATTGTGTCTCTCAAACAAAGAGTCATGATAAATATTCAAGATTGTGTTGTTAAACGTAATTCAGTCATTTAATTTAACTTATATAATATGCTTTAGATGTGAGTTTTTTTGACAAGTATTTGAATGAATTGTAACAACACAGTAACTTACTTGATATTTTATATTCATGCACCAATCCCATAAATTATTGTCTTAATTGTTTTGAGGTCTGGTTGTATGTAAAATAATGTGCATGAATATCTGTGTGTTGTTCTCTCTGCCCTGCGTAGGTGGCAAAAGTATTTTGAGTGTGCAACATCGAAGGTGCCCCATGGAATTCTGGGTGGTATACTGTTTCAAATTGCATTCTTCCAGTGCTCTGTCCCCCTTGTACTTCCATGGTACTGTTGATGAGACACCATTAATGCCAGATAATCGGGGGGACAGTGCGTCTACCCAGACTGTGAGGGCCTCAGCCAAGTCTGAGCCCCAGAATACCCCACCAACACCAAGGTGAGAGGGTGTTTCTGAGCAGCGTCAATGTCCATATGACGCACCCCCCTCCCTCATGGACCCAGACCGGGGGTCTGTCCAAAAACGCCCAGCAGCTGAACTGCCCCCTCACTGACTCCATTCACATTGTCCAGGTCTCCATTTTGTGCTGTCTCAGGGCAGACCACATCTTATTGTGTTGAAAGGTGAGGGAAAGAAGAAAATGGTGATCAGGGGGGTTCAGAATTGCAAATGTACTTTGAAGGAATGAAGGAAAATGCCCAGACAGACTGGACAGCAGAATGGGGTGGGGGACCAGCAGAAGAGGACAAAAATTGTGTTTAAGTGGATGAAGTGGGCAGAATCTCGGGTGTGAAGTGAAGGAGTTGGAGGAGGGGGCTAACAGGGCAGGGTTGGCGGCAGGGCGGGGCTGTAATTCTGGGCACAGATCAGCAGAGGCACCGGCGGTCGCTCTTGGTGACCTCCTCGGAGGAGTGCACCACGTTGGGCACGAACCCGCTCTTCACGCCCTCCCAGCCCTCCTGGATGGTGATGTCCCCGCGCTTGACCAGCTCGAAGATGTCCCGCGTCAGGTCTGTGAAGGCCTTCTCCACGTTGATGGCGTCTCGGGCCGAGGTTTCCACGTAGCGCAGGCCGTAGGCCCCCGCCAGCTTCTCGGCCTCCTGCCGGCTCACCTGCCGCTGGGCGTCCAGGTCGCACTTGTGCCCCACCAGCAGGAAGACGATGCTGTGCGGCTGCACGTGGCTGCGCGCCTCCTCCAGCCACTCGTGAACGTTCTGGAAGGAGCGGCGGTTGGTGATGTCGAACAACAGCAGGCCGCCCACCGAGTTGCGGTAGTAGGCCCTGGTGATTGACCTGAGAGGAGAGCATGGACGGGAAAATCAAGGAGAAGGTGAGAGGGAGGTGGATGAGAGGAAGACAGGAAGGGGGGGGGGGGGCACGAGGTGAGATTGAGGTAAATAAGAATGAAAGGGGTCAGAAAGAGGGAAGGATTATTGGCCAGTGAAACGGAGAAAGGTGAAGGAGAAGGCGAGGCAGGGGGGTTTAACGTTGCCGTGGGGAAATCAAAGATACAGAGGTGTGAGGGAGGGGAGGAAGAGAGAGAGAGATGACCAGTTATTAAAACCATGAAGCAGAAATGTTCATACTGTCTACGGGGCACTGGAGGATATTTCATCAGAGATGTTTCTGTGTATGACCAGCCTTTTTAACTCCTCTTGGTTGTTTCCCACTGTATTTGGCTGAGGGCAAGCAGACCAGAGGATCCTTCAGAATGGAGGCCCCAATTGCACAGACAGGTAGAGCTGCAAGGAGATGTCTGGCAGTTGGAAATGTGCCTAGGGGCAAACTTTCTGAAGACGGAGGATGAGCTTTGTAAAATGGTATTGATGTAAATGTATTGTGAAATGTTTACCCAGAGTGGGTGTGTTCTTTCTAACTAGTTCCTTCTTAAGCTTTACATCAATTGTCTCAATATTAATAAGAGATAGAATAAATTTTAGAATTGGCCATGTGTATTTAACATGGTTGCAGTAGGTTTGTCAAATTTGTCATGTTTGCATATCATTATGGCAGCATATTTCAGTATCAGTTCAACCAACAGCATGGTTGAAATCTTTAGTAGGATTTTAACCTTTATACCACAACTAGAGTAACAGAAGGTAAAAATTTGAATGGATTTGACTGCAACCTCAAGATTTTATTATACCTGTTTTACGTTTTTCATGACCACATTTTTATCATAATTACCCAGGTTAGGCTCCTCATTCGGTCTGAGCTGTATTCAAAGTAACTGAATAAGCATAAACAAGCATTACCAAAATAAAAATAAGGGCATAAAATGTAGAATCAGATACTGAGGATTGGAACTCCTGCTTATAATGTGCACTCTTTACCATCGATTTTGATATTATGTGTATAATAGTTCATTATGAATAAACTACTGTAAAATGAGATGATCCAAATCTTATTATGATGTTTAAGGATGTACAGAGATTCCATCTGTGAAAACCCAGCTTAAATGTGTGAATAAATACAAGTCTGTTTTTCAACATGTTCACCAGAGATAAGGAATGTGTGAGAACTGTGTTGTTAGAAATAAGCCCTGGCACTGTCTCTCTCCTCTCACACTGAATAAAAGGAAAGGCCACAAACTAACCTTAGGGCTGCTACGGCAAAGCACCTTAGAATATAGAGGTGTGTAGTGTTTAAGTGTATATTTGAATGACTTTTATTAATTTGCATTTTCAAGAACCTGAGCGAAAGCATTTTGCTTTCTGTGCTACCAAGGCATTTGGCTTGCTTGTGTTATTTTCTCCAAGTGAGAGATTTCCAGTATTATTCATGTGTGGCAATGTGTTGAATACTGCTGGTTATAAAACAACCTCCATCTTGTCACGTTTCCGCTAAGTGAGAGTTCTTTTTCCAGGCGCTGATAATTATTTCCCTCGATAATTAGACATTTGTTTGCCAAATTTGTTTATTTTTATGTTGCATTTACCACACAGAGAAATTATGCACGTAATAATTAGTACACACTTGTATACTGCGCATTTCTTATTTGCATTTTAAATCAGTTGTCCCAATGGGCTGTTCAAAGTTTCAAATAGCATTCTTTTGCAGAACAGTTGTTTGTCCTCATTTTCATAGAGAGAGAAAACAAATTTAGAAGAATACATTATTATCATACATGATTTAAGTTGAAGTTAAACAAATTGCTGCTTTTATTTAGAAACTGTATTCATGTTAAGCATGACTGACATCTGTCAGTTTGTTAAATAATCTCTATACTGGGGGATTTTGTGCCTCACATTTCGAAGGTACTGATTTAGTCTATATTCCCAACATATAACAAACAAGAACCATTTTTAAATGTGCACCTTCTTATGGACGCACATTGTTAGCCTTTATTATAGAAATATTACATTAATAAAAAACAGATTTATTTGGAGTCCTACTGTACAATTAATAATAATAATAATGTTTTTTTTAAGTCATAAATGTAAAATGATATGCTCATACATGTTTCATGGCTTTTTGGTCAATCCATAGGATGCACAGGAGAATGCTAGAGAACTCTAGGCTCTGGTCTGGTTTTTGCTCCATCCGAACCCCCTAACTACATGAACTGATTATTAATTATTGGACTTAATGAACGCAAGTGACCTTGCTGGAGCTACTTCCAGACACTGAATATTCAGGCTCAGACTGTAAATAATCAATAGCTGTACTTTCAAGCACGGATGCAAAGACCACAAACTCCTCTGGCATTCCAGGACCATAGGTGCCTAATCCCTGGTACATCGTACAGTAGCACCTTGACACAGACAGGCTGTGGGAGAATGGCTGATGGATGTGGAGGTACCTTAACCTAAGTTCAGACAGTAACAACCCTCTTGGCCATCCTTTTAAAATGCTTCTTGTCCTGACATGATCAGGGCTAATGGAATAAGACGGTGCTGAATTTAGGAAATGTAGGATTCTCCAGGTTCTCATTTTATGTTTTTGTTGCAGGTATCTAAATACATGATGAATTTAATTTTGATATATATCATTGCATAAACAGTCCTAGTCGCAGAATATCAACTTAAGCGAATCTAATTAAGCCTGTCAGTTCCAGTCATGTAATTAATGGTGTGTACACAAACAAACGAACAAAGACCACAAAGCAGGCTACTCGAGGATGAACGTTGCTTCCTGATGCTCCTAGAATGAACACGTCTCAGTCTCAGCTCTGATGCAAGTGTGTAGGCCTACCCCACACTGTCCACCCCCCCGTCCGCCCAGTGCCGTGTGACATCAGCACGCTCTTTACCCACGCGCGCACATATGGCAGTTCTATCGAGAGCTTTCAGTTTGACAGTAGGCTAGTACAGTCAAGTTACCAAACAATATTACATTATACATTTTATTCCAATACAATTATGGGTTTACGCCAGAACGTCGTGTGTTTTAAATCTAAGCCCTTTATTTATTTACGTACTTATTTTGCCTATTTGTTTACTTATATAGCCAAGCTGAACTAAACCAAATAACCCATGTCCATGTTCTCTACAGATATCCAATTAATGTTTTTTCGTTTATGTTTAGGAAGGCTAAGTGTAGTTATTATTTAAAATCACGTTTTAACATGGCTGCACTAACTGCAAATTTTAAGCAGCCATTCCGTTCCCACGAATAGTTGCGTTATAAATGTTACGTCATTTACCTGAATCGCTCCTGACCAGCTGTGTCCCAAATTTGAAGTTTGATGCGTTTCCCTGGCTCTATCTCCACCAGGCGTGAAAAGAAATCCACCCCTACTGTGGGATCAGACACCTGGGCGAAGCGTCCCTCTGTGAACCGCCGGATCAAGCATGACTTTCCCACAGTCGAGTCGCCGATGACGATCAATCGAAACTGGTACAGCCATATTGCTTCCATGTCTCCCCCGGTCTGAGGAAGACACACACGACGTGTAGACCACAACAGTGCTTTTCCGTGTAAAACTAGACCAGGCTACAAACCATCACCCCCACCCCCACCATCCCTTCCTGGGAGAGCGGTGTCTCAGAATGTAAAAGAGGTCTGAATGGAAGAGAGAACACCGCTACTCTTTGTGCTATTTGCTGTCACGTTCCACCCAGCAAGCTACATTCGGCTATAAGAAAAAGTATGATTTAAATGGTTTCTACCATTAAGCAACCATCTTCCATTCCGTGCACATAGTCTATCTATTAGGCTACTGTAAGGCAAAAAAAGATAAACGGCAAGTAGTCCATATTATATTAGTCTGTAGCCTATGCTTTGACGTGAAACTAAATCGCCTTAAATGGCTTTTTCCATAAACAAGATAGCCCAATTAGGCTAAATGTAGCATACACGAACACTCGAATCCACACTAGCGCTACAGATGCTCTTTAGACTACAGATAATCTAGGCCAACCCTAAATATTAATTAGACTAATGCACAGAGACAATGCGAACAAAATATACTACGCATAACGTGTTAAAATCGCAGAGGAATACCATCTAACTGTTATCTTGATTTTGCACTCTACATGACTAATGACAGCGATATTGCTGAAACTACAAATAGGGAGGGATTTCTCGCATGGCTCATTAAATATACATTGCCATTATTTTTTTTCAATAACTTCCGATTCATGTTTAGGCCAAGGTTGTTTACCAGAGAGAGCTGTGTTTGCCTTCACTCCAGCAACCGTTGTCTCCCATGGTATAGGCTTGTGACAACTACCGCCCCTCTCTTTCGCCAGCGAGAATAATACAGTAGGCTCCGCTATGCAAACACTGCCGTATTCAGCTCCCTATTGAATACTTTACCTCTATTGTCTCATACCGGACATAACTGGGTAGCTAAAGGCAGGCGAGTGCCGATACTGTACATAGCCTAAACACGAAGCCTTTGAAGACTCGCTAATAATGAGAACATTTAATTTTATTTAGCCTAAAAAACTGGCTCTCGAAAATGCCAAGGTCAATTGGCCTCCATTTTGCAATAAGAGCCCAGATCATTTCACGAGAGCAGTTGTTTACATATGGAAGATTACAAATATCTATCTCTTTTTTTTATTTGCCTACTGTGTTCTTCTGACAGCACTTGAATAAACTAGCCCACTTGCCCAATCAAGGCGATAAGGAGCTTTAAAAAACCTAACGTTGAATCATATTTTTCTGACAGTTGTAAATGCACAGTCATCCAACTCACAAGTTATCTAAAACAGCAAATAGCCCATTTATGAATTTGATTGAAAAATGTAAGCGAAGCATTTGGATAGGCTACAACTATGCAAATATACATAGGATAGGAATTTGTGCTTACGCTTTTCGGTTGTGCTTCTCAGAGGTTGGGTGCAGCTAACTCCATGGTGCTAAAGATAGGCTAATGTCGGCTATTGTCGCTTGAAAATTCACAGCAGAATAATGGCAATAGGCAAAACCATAAGCTTACTGAAATACTGTTTTTCCAGGTGGTGAAATCCAGCAACTATCGGGAAAGCTTGGTTTAAAATAACAATAAACAAGGAGGAGCAAATCACACCACCTTCCTGACGAATTCCGGTTTATTGAAAACGAAATGATTTAGGCAATTCGTTGCAATTCTTTGACTAGATATCGATTCGAGATATTCTATAGGCTTGATATTCTATGTAATGAGTTCTAAGGTTAACGTTTAATGCCTTTTTCATCTCCTTTTAAGTTCTTGTTTTAAGAATGTAGAAATGTTTAAAAAATGCTGATGAAATGGCAGCAACATCATCAGCATCATATAGCCTGACTCATCCCGCATCAGTACCACCACTGTAAAGACTTTAATAGAAGCGCCCTTGGCAATCTTTTAAACAACACAACATCACCACCACGTTTGGCGATCGCTACCGTAAATATTGTTGTAGACAATTCATGAAATTCAGAACGGCAATGCGGTCCTCTGATCCTCGTCGACAGCAACAACAAAAACAACAGACCAAATCCCCGAGAGGTTCTATGGGAACATTGAGTTTCATTCCAGTATAGAGTTTACGCGTTTCACTGATGTTGAAGATTGATTCTTTAACATGACATTGGTAGATTGTTACAATAACATGGAACAAAACATTAATACATTGCTTCCATTTAGGAGACACTATTATTCAGAACAACTTACACAACTTTTTGCATTCCTTATATCACTATTTATACAGCTGAATTACACACTGAAGCAATTTAGGTTAAATATGTTGCTCAAGATCATAGCAGCAGTGTCATATCTGGGAACAAACCCATAACCTTTAAGTTACTACTAAGTTTTTAAAATTCTTGCAGTCAGGAAGAGCTGTTGTTGCCTCATAGCTGAATGCCACTGGGGTGTGGTCTTGCTGCATGTGCAATAAGCTTACCTATGACAACGCTGAACACTGTGATTTACAATCATTCAGCATAATGTATACAATAAAAATGTATAATGACTGAAACAGTGAATCAAGCAAGGAATCAAAATCCAACTACAAATCCTGCATTTTTTGTCTGCACTATTATCTCTCCCAGAATTACTTTATATTGATTGGTGCCAAGAAGGTTTTTGAAATTGATTTCCTGCTAACAACACAATAACAGTTATAATGCATTATAAATGTAATTCCAAAACATTGATCTGATCCAAAGGCTAAGGGTTCACCAGAATGATAGAATTGTGGTGTGCACTGCTTGTGATAATCCTCTGAATTATTCCTCTTTGCTTTTATAAATAGAATAGCTGGCTAAGGAATGGTGGAAACTAAGGGAAAGGACTGTGACCGAGCTGTGGCTAATTTCATTAGCGTGAATATTGACTGATTGACCATGTTGGCTCTGGCTTTGCTGCCCTGGTGGCCATGACTGAAACAAAGCTTTTGACATTTTTGCTTTAGTTAGGGAACAGCAAAATATTATGATTAAATAATATCCATTAAATAATAGCAAGACTTCTTCACGGTCCTGATCGAATAGTACAGACTATACTCCTGCTTACTGCAAGAGATGTGTACTTCCACAACATTATTATACATTCATTAAATATTCGTACTTAGACATAGCATCTGTCCACATGTCCACTATGGTATGATACATAAAGTGCATATTATAAGACCTAAGGCAACAGCAAATCAAATGTAAACAGCAGCAACAATAGTAGAAGGCCCTTTCCTAAATATATGACATAACAAAGTGGCTTTTATAGTGCAATAACATCTCAGTGGGAGCACAAATGTTCCAGATATTTGAGCAGATATCTGAGCAAAAACCCAGTTACCAGATTTTTTCTCAGAACATTCCTGAAATCTTTGGAAAGTTAAATGTTCCCAGCTCATACATTTGTCCCTTTCCTCTTCAACATTATATTTAAGACACAATGACCACTGCAGGAAGAGCCTCCAAGATGTTTATCAGTTTTTTATGCAAGTTAAAAATAATTGTATATTTATAGAAGTTGTATATTTGTAAGGCGGCACGGATGGTGCAGTGGGTAGCACTGCCGCCTCACAGCAAGGAGGTCCTGGGTTTGAATCCCCATCGGCCGGGGCCTCTCTGTGCGGAGTTTGCATGTTCTCCCCGTGTCTGCGTGGGTTTCCTCCGGGTACTCCGGTTTCCTCCCACAGTCCAAAGACATGCACGTTAGGCTGATTGGAGAGTCTAAATTGCCCGTAGGTATGAGTGTGTGAGTGAATGGTGTGTGTGCCCTGCGATAGACTGGCGACCTGTCCAGGGTGTATTCCTGCCTTTCGCCCAATGTATGCTGGGATAGGCTCCAGCCCCCCTGCGACCCTGATCAGGATAAGCGGGTTCAGATAATGGATGGATGGATGGATGTATATTTGTATAATATAACTTCATAAAAATAGCATTCATTTTTTGTCGAATGTGTATTCAAATATATTAGAAAAGTTAGTATTCAACTATTTTAAATTCTATTTAAATTATTTATTTATTTATTTACATGTAGCATTTTTTAAACTGTATTAATCAGGTGTGGCATACACAATATGTGTTCATCATGGTTCTCGTAGAGCTCATTCTGACTTTGCTGTTGGGTTGTGGGAGTTGCAATATGTGGAATGATATATGTGTGTTCATGTATGCGTGCAAGTGTGCAAATTTATGTGCTTTTTTTTTGTGTTTTTGGAGACATAAAGCTGTCTGCTTTTTTGGCTGGAGCAAGAAATATGTTAGAGTATTTACTGTTCCTAACAGATTTGGAAGCATTGCTCTCAGTTTTAGAAAGGGTTTTTTTTAAGACTGCTTGTATGTTCTACACGTAACACTTCTTCCACACTTCAGTGCTCCACTTCAGTACAATGTCACATGCACTGTGCTGTTAGGTCCTTGCATTTTCCTAATGTTCCATAATGTTAGGTCTTGCAGCTGCCTCAGCTAAAAATACACAATGCCACTTATTAAGAAAAAGGGAAATGAATGGCCTGGCAGCTGCCTGACTGTGATAACTCTGCAAAGCTAAAAACCTGTTTAGCCTGCGTTAGCATTGAAACCACAGTCCCTAAAAAGTAAATGAGTGTGCAACTTCACAGCTTTGACCAAAAGAACATATTTATTCGTTTTTAACATGCTCTTCTCCCCACATCTTCTCATTGCCAACTGTGCCTCTCAACGACAGCTGTGCCACCCACACCCCATAAGAAGCATTGGAGCTGACCTGCGCAGGCTGACATACTCACCAGCCAGTCAGAAATTTTCATTCGGCAATTGCGCTTGTCCAGACCAAGGACATAATGCCAAAGAGCACCAGAGAGACGAGCACCAGAAGAGAGTACAATTACAAAGCTGACCAATTATTCGCAGCTCTCCCAAAACTAATACCCTCCAGGCTTTAAGCATCACCCAGCACAATACACTCCATATTCCAGTCCCCAAAAACATATTTTTTGACACATCCACTTTTCACTTGCCCCAGAAGTTACACCTTTACAAATGGTTGGTATGAATTGTTATTAAGTTTAAGTAACAACATTTGGAAAATGCGATGACACAAATAATCATTTATCTAGGGTGGCCTGTGGTGTAGTGGTTAAGGTACATGACTGGGACACGCAAGGTTGAAGGAAAGGAAGATCCGCACAGCCATTTGGCCTCTGAACATGGCCCTTAGCCCTGCATTGCTCCAGGGGAGGATTGTCTCCTGCTTAGTCTAATCAACTGTACATCGCTCTGGATAAGAGCATCTGCCAAATGCCATTAATATAATGTAATGTAATCTTGTATCTCTAAAATAAACTTAAATGAAATGAATTATCAAGTCAATGTGGAATCATTTCAGAGAATAAACTCTGCAACTAATGGCAAATTTCACATTTCTTACTGCTAGCAATTTGGTCAAGGCAATTTACAATGGATGGCAGTGTGCTGGATAAAAAGCCTTTATAAAAACACGTGTAAAATACAGTATATGATTTATTGCAGTGCACAGGAGTTTATACCACTATATGCAGACTAATCTTTTCTCTACAACTTTCAAATGCCCAATCATTTTTATGGTCCCTAAGCCAGCCACCACTTAGCTTTACTTGTCAGACTCAATGTAATGGTGCAGTGAGCTCGATCATGACATGTGCTTTGCTCATAAACTAATGGAAACTTGTTTCTGCTCATGGTCCTGTGAAGGTGTGCCTCTGACTGAGGGTAGTGATTCGAGCCAGCACAACCTTTGACCTATGAGATTTCAGGCGGAAAATATGTTATCGATCAACCAGGGTGGCTATTTTGCTGTGAACCCCCTTTCCTCTCGACTCTTGAGGTCTGATGTCAGGAGGTTCTGCACCAAGGTCTAGCACAGACTTGCCTAATCTTATCAAGGCCTTGACGAGTATAACAAAGTCTTATAGTGTTCTACCCATATAACCTATTTTAACAAGCCATTGATACAATAGCGACAACAGTTCCCTATTTTGTAACATGTGGGTGGTAAAACAAGTGTGGGGGGGCACACCTTCTCTGCATTTTGGAAGTCCACATAATACAAGAAATTAAGTAATGTCAGTGTCCTTTTCATGACAAGTATACAGCAGACCAAATGCATAATAGTTTCTCATTCTAAAAATGTGAAAAGCATTGATTGACTTAGAATTCCTCTGGAGGTTATATACTTGTACATAGAAAAGCTATTATCTATGTTTTGTATAGGCTCTCTTGAATACGATGAGGCCATGTGCAACCTTGAACTAAGGTCAATTCCATTTCAAATAATCAAAGGAATTGAAATTCAATTTGTGAATTGAAAAATAGCCACAATGGTCTATGGGTATTTATCAATTATAATTGCAATTAAATTCCTCAGAAGATTTAAATTGATGGAACTGAAATTAAATAAAAATAAGTTTTTATCCATTTTAGAATAATTTCATAGAGCTTTCCATTTAATGTAGCCTGAGAGCAGTAATATGACTATAATATAATATAATATAATAGTGATATAAAATAATAGTAATAACCCCCAGCCCCTACACAGCATTTCTTGACCGATACAACAAAGGCTGTGACCATCATATGACTTGGATTGCTGATTTATTTGAGTTGTGTGACATTTTGTGTTGGAAAGATTAACAATTACAATGTTATATAGATTAATTCCAGAATGCAAAAAACTGAATACGGTATTAAATATTTTGTGCTGTCTTTTGTGTTTTACCTACATATGTCTGTGTTGAAAAGAACATGATGAAAAATGTGATGAAAGAGATGGGTGAGTGAACCACGAGTAGCAATGTGGAATCTGCCACATCTTCTTTTAGAAATGATGTGACTTCCTGCTCATATGGAGTTCAGCTTCTGTTGCCATGGTCTTCCAGTTGCCATGGAGATGGTTTTGATATTGCGTCACTAGATGGCGCTATCTTCTTTCTATAATTATGTGCAGTGACTGTTAATGCCCTGGGATGAAGGGTGAAGAACAGACCGATTGAAATTGAAAAATGTTTTATCACTGTAGGAATGTAGCATATATGATATTATAAATATCTGCCAGGTATCTGAGAGTTTCCACCTGTTCATTCTGCACTAGTCTTCACTCGGTACAAATGTGATGAAATGATACTCTCTGATTTTTTCTAACTGAATTGTAACGCCACTTATGTATGACTTGGACTAAAAGGCATGTATTGTATTCATTATAATTATTTAGACTAGAAATTATGTTTATTTCCTTTATGCCGAATATGTTCAATGCAAAAGTCAAAATGCACTTAATGGTCCTTTTATACTTGTCAGCCTGTGTGTGTGTGTGTGTGTGTTGTGCCAGCATTCTCACATGTGAACCAGATGTTAACAATAAAATGTACAGGAGTTCAGAATGTCTTTTTTAAAGAACACATCTGTTCATTCTCTATTTGTAATCATATTTTAAAAGTGAAAGAACTGCACTTTTCCTCAAATGATCCTTTAATTGCTGTTCTGTACAGTTAACATAAACAGTTTCAGTTAAAACTATGACAGTTCACTGTTCTGAGAAACCTTTGATCTGATGTATTGACAAGAGGACATATGGTTAAAATGAAATGAGGACCTGACTGCCATATAATTGAGTATGTAATGTATTGTTTCTGGATAAATGGGCATTATCTTAATGTGAACATGAGTTCAGTTTGGAATACTGTTTTATAAATACTACGATTACTGAAATGGTCCCTATACCAAGACTCATTGTTTTCATGGTTAAAGCAATTCAATAAACATGTAAATCAGTCATATACACTGCACTACATTACCGAAACAAACACAACTGAAAGCATCTCAAAAAAGAATGTTTGGTGAAGAACAAAGAAGAACAGAAAAGAAGAACAGTTTGGTGATGTCAATGGGTTGCAGGCTTGATGCAGTTATTTCAAGCAAGGGATATGAAACCAAATATGAAGTGTTATTTATTTTCATTTACTTAAATACTGTAATAATCGCGGCTATGTTCTAAGTAGTTTAGTACATCTAGGTGTAAATAGCGGAAAATAAAGCCTGAAATTCTGCACTCTTGTCCCTTTTTCATCTTTTTAGCTGAACCCCAATTGTATTCACCATACAATACTTTTTGAGGGGACTGTATGTATATAATATATATATTAATTGAGCGTGGCAAATGAGAAAATACAAAAGCATAATACAGACAGAAGATTCTGACAAATATTTTCGGTATCATTTTCCGTTTACATATGAATACCAGTGCATTCTGCTTCTTCAGACACACGATGTTCTGTAATGTACTGTAGTGTACGCGGTCAATCAAGGACATGCTGGTTTGTGGATATGGCAGTACGACCTTAAAACGTGTAATTGAGTACGTTTGCCTAGTATCGGCGTTATTGTCGCATTTAGCTTTCTGCGCCACAATAAAAAGTGATGTGTGATACTCCGTCGGTAAAAAAATACGTTAGCTTCACTCCCTCATATTATACTGAACGTCATGTCTTTTGCTGGAATTGCTCATGCTCAGGCATTATTTTAATTGAATGCATTTCCACCTTAATTCCCACCCCACACACTCATTCCTGTCCAGTCAACCCCTCCTCTGATCACCTGACAGCTGCGCAGCCATTTTGTCTGGAGTAATGTAATACATTCGGAAATAAACCGGAATCGCAAGAAGCCGACAGGGAGAAGGAGAGGGAGAAGTGAAGCAATTTACCGTCAAAAATGGACGGAACAGTTTAATATGTAATTCTAAGGGGTGATTCAACTGGACAGATCTTTAAAAAACATATATTGTCGGTCCTTACAAAAGACAGCAAGCCGAAAAGTAGTAGCTAACGTCAGGCTATCAAACCTGAACTGACAGTGCCTGGGTAGCAAAGTTGGCTAGCTAGCTAGCTAAGGTTAGGTGGTAGCTAGCTAACTGTTACTAACATTTTAGAACAGTCCGCCGAGCCAGATAGCACTGGCATGTTATTTTGGCTACGCCGAAACAACCGCGTTAAAAAGCCAAAGCCTTCTGTGTCCTCGCTGGTTAGTAACCTGAGTTTGAATCCAACTCGCTAGCGGGAAAGTCTCAAGTAGGAAGCTAATTAATGTCAGCTAACTTACCTAACGTAGGGTAGGTGTGTTATAGTCTAGCGTGAAACGTATAACGTTAAAAAGCAAGTCAGTACCTTGTGATTAATTTTCTTGTGAATGCTCTAGCTACAATTTGTACGTATAATACGCTAGCAAACTAACAGGTGAGGCAGCAGGTTAAGTTGTCTAGCCTTCGCTATAATTTAGCTCGTCTTCATATGAGAGGTAAGGCTAGTTAGCTAGCTAGGTAACATTAGGTAGCTAGCTATTAAGTTAGCCATGTCAGTTGATCTGAATACCTGTGTTGCGTTTTGTTGTGATTTGTCAGCTCAAAAGGTAGCTTGCTAGCCAGCCAGCAAACGGACTTTGCTTGCTTGCCGGGTAGCCTGTAGTATTTCTTCACAGCTCTTCACTTTTCAAGGTTGCTCGGTATCTAGTTAGACAACCATGCACATTTGCTGTAAGGTGACTGTCATTTTTGGTTCGCAAACTGGAGTGAGAGACTTGTTCCTGGTTGAAATTATTTAACGTTAGCTAAAATCAACGTTGCATAGCTAGTTAACGTCAGATATTAGTTATAATTTATAGGTTTGCCTTTTCATTTTTTTGTTTGATGAACCATAAGTAGTAGCCTAAAGATAAGTAGTAAAGATCTCATTTTGTGTGGCTAGGTTGTTTGTATAACTGTACGTTAACCCCATGACTAGCTGCCCTAGCTAGCTGGCTAGCTAGACTCTGCATTCACTGTATGTTTTCTTGCATCGTTTGCGTTTCAGTGTATGTTTTAATTTCCAGTCAGGAAACGTTATTTTCCACAAAAAATCCTCCACCAGTTGAGAAATTCTTTCAGATCAAGTGTAGCTAGAGAACTGACTAGCAGCGTTAGTCAACATGTCGGGACAGAGTATCACCGATCGGATCGCAGCGGCTCAGCACAGCATGACTGGATCGGCTATCAGCAAAGCAGTATGCAAGGCTACGACACATGAAGTCAGCGGACCCAAAAAGAAACATCTTGATTGTGAGTAACGCCAGCTAGCCCCCTACCATGTCATTTTGTACGTTTCTCAATCAGCTAACGTTAGTGTGCAAACAATGATTGAGTAGCAGTAACGTTATATACTATTTTATGCCGGTTTGCTACACCACCTATTCTTACAAGCCACGGTGGTTGTATTAACCACCATTACAACAAACGTGTGTGAATGGCGTATGTATATTTGTATCTGGGCATTGATTTTCGGTGGGTAACATGTTTATCTTCTGCCGGGAGGCTACGAAACCTTCTTCAGACGTCCGTCATAATCTTTAATATAATACTAGAAAAAGCCAGATAGGGTTCAACTCCCATAAACACGTTCTTGACATCTAGGTACACTGCCTGGCTGTAATGTGCCCGTTGTGTGTTCATTCAGGTTGCATCACAAATAAGTAGTGTAGCCGACTCCAAAAGCAAAGATAACAATCTGTTGTGGGGTTGCTCTTCAGCCTGCACTGTCACATTTTCAGGCGTACAACTAAACTTCATGACTGAAGAGTCAGACCAATGCTGACACACTTGATAGTCACACAGGACTAATCAGGTAATCATACAACTGGAGGTGGTGACATCACATAACCATCCTATAAAAAAAGAAACAAATTGTCTTTTGCTGCCCTGCAGTTTCACAACATAAAGTTTCACCACTTTCTATTAGCTATTTCTCACATTCTGTATGCACAGAGCTTCTTAATATTGCATTCCGTGACAATGAAGTTGCACCATTGTTTTGGCCATGCTGCAGGCATATAGATTAAGTATAAATCGGTTATGATGGGTTCACCTCATTTTAGACCCCATTGGGCTCCAACTCTCACAATAAACAACCATGCCATAAAATTAATTTCAGCACCACGAGACAAACATCTTTCTAGTAGAAAAACAAGGAATGGACCAGTTGAAGATTGGCAATAATGGAGTTATTAATGGGCTTGAATTGCATTGATGGTGTATTTATAGTCTGTCTCTTTTGAGGGCTCATATTCAGAAGTACAGCTTTTCATAAACATATTATATAGCAGGTGTCTGTAATAGCCCCTTCTCTCTGCAGCTTGTTGCAGTGTTGTCATGGCTTCCATTGAGCATAAAACAGCCAGCTGGTTGTTAAGGGCCATTTTTCTCGCACACTTTCAATTTGCTTGGCTTACCAATATTAACCTATTGAATTAGGAGCTAACTGAAAAAATACTATTAAAAAAGCAGCAGAGGGGCTGAGTATATTTAGACCTACAACCAAAATGTTGCAGGCTTAAGCCTGGACCATGTCAGAAACTGACTTTGAGTGACAAGAACCTGCAGTGAGTTGCCATGGTTTGTCTTGTCCCACCAAGAGAGGGGTGTGTTTGAAAAGACTCTGGATACTTCTGGATTAAGTCCAGTCGAGAGATGCACCTGGCTCCCACAGGGTAGAAATGATCATTGTGAGAGATGGGCCTGATCAACACTAGCTCTCCTGTAGCACTATGTGACCTTTAGTGTGGGGAATAGTCACTGGCAGAAATGCAAGTGTCTCTGAGTGCCTCAGTGGGGCATCTGTTGCAGGGCTCCTTGTGCTGGGTGCAGGTGGCCAATCAGTCCCTCACGGCTCTCAAATCGTCAATTCAGAATTGTGGATTTGGGGGGTGGGGGAGAAAAAGAAAATGGCCTTAAATTGTCTGTTGCCAGCAGGCCTCTTGTCAGATGTGCCAATACTTGTTTTTGGTAGGGCATTGGACACTTATTTTGCTTCTGACTCATTTATGAACCATGGATGCGTTTCCATCATTAGAGCATTGATGTCTGCGTGGCACGGGCTCGTCCCCCGAGTACGCGGTTCCACATGAGCCAGGAGAGCGGAGCCAAGTGTCCTGACAGATTTAGAGCCGGTGGGATGTGAACGGGCGATGCTTTCTGACTCCGTTCGCTTGCTGAATCTCCTGTTAAAAGTTTGGGGCCGGGTGAGCGAGCAGGCCTGCGGTTTTTACAGGCTGTGGTTTTGAAAAGCCTCGGAACTGGTGGAGCAGACACTTCTCAAGCCTGCTGTAATTAGGCTACTCCTCTGCTTATTCATATTCCTAACCTCATTTGAACGGCTGCTGGTCTTTGTTGCAGTTTACTGAGGCGCTTTGCTGTGAAGAACAGGGCTTCAAATTAATCAAGCTCACTTGAATATGAACAATTTTGTCCTTTGCAAGCGCTGCTCTAGCCTTCAATTTAGACTTAGAATGAACAAAAACTATAGATTTGATTTGTATGGTATTGTCAGCTTGGCATTCTTAACTGCCATACACCTGGGGTACAGCTGTCACATGTTCTTTGACTCACATGAACTTCTATTGCAGGTTTCTGACCTGGGCCACTTTTGTACTTTAACAGAGTTTTAGTTGAACGGCGTAACGTTGTTGCACATATTTCATCCTTTGCTTTTGACAGAAATTCTGTTTCTGGGGCACCTGCATGTGTGGTTGATGATGGGGAAAAAAATCCTCCACCTTCTGGTCTTGACTGCAGTCTTAATCTTCCGGTTAATGTATTCCTGGGAGTGCTGAACACAGGACAGTTGGATTTCATGTGCCCATCTGGATGTATTTATAGCTGTGGCAGCAGCTTTTGGCTGATGTGGCCAATTGTTTTTTTTTGCCTAACATTAAGTGCCTTCTCATGCCATTCCTGCTTCTGTTTGGTACAGTGGGCTGTAATCTGGGGCGACGACCAGAAAACTGTAAGTCAAAAGGTCATAAATTTAATTCCCGACTGGGACGTTGCCATCGCACCCTTAATCAAAGGTGCCGAACTCGAATAGCTTTCTCTAAATATCCTGCCGGATACATGGATAGCATGCAAGACGGTGTAAGCGTGTAAGTCGCTCTGGTTGAGAGCATCTGCTAAATGCTAATGTAGAATATGCTCTGGGCGGCTGGCCTGTTTTCATTCTCGGCGCAGGATGGAATTCTCTGGCCGAGACGTCTGAGACGTGCAGCGTGTGCAGTGCGGAGTGTGTGTGTTGAGAGGGCTCGGCTCAGTTCACTGGGGATAGAATCTTCAGGTGATTTCCCTGTTGGGTATTTCCATTTTCAGCGTGTTTTAATCTTGGTGGATGTGACGGATACGAATGGGGCTGGGTTTAGCGGCGCAGACGTCTGACGGCGGCGGGCGGCTCAAGGTGAAAGAGGTGGATTCAGAGAGGTGGATTCGGAGAGGTGGAAACCCCTCCGGACCGTGTTCGTTTCGGCTCCCCCCCCCTGCGAGCGGCGGCGGTCTGGACGAGCGAGCTCGGGAATGTCACCCTGACGTTCGCGTAATTGTCCCCGTCGCGCTGTACAACGCGGCCACGGCGGACGGAGAAGAGCACAGACAGAAAACAGGTGTGGTGTGTGTCAAACAGAGTGGCCGTCTTTGCTCCTCGTGTTTGTCCTTAGAGTAACACAGCACCTTTTTTTTTTTTTTTTTTTTTTTACTGAGGTAAAAGAAATAAAATCTTCCCTACGACTAACCCAAGGAAGATTATTAGGCTTGGCGGATTGCTGATTGAAGTTCCGCTCACTGGACGTGAGGGGAAGCACCGTGTGGCTTCCTGTCAGTCGTCCAGGTTATCTCTTCACATGACACATCCTGCCGTATATTTTTCATCAGCGCGAGTGGCTCCGTGGCCAGCGAGGGGTCCAGAAACATCGCTCCCTCGCAGATGGATGTGCGGGACCACAAAGGCCCCAGATGCGCTTGCACAATGTATCCTCTGATCACAGCAGTGTGTAATCTGCACTGCAGCCTCTCACCCCGTGCGGTGCCAGCAGATTATTTACACTCGCCCAGATACTCAACTCCGACTTTCCTTTCATCTTCATGACAGACGGCTGGCTGGTAACGGGAGTGTCCGGTGCTGTCTTACAACACAGAAGGCTCATTGTCCCGGTGTTGCGGATGGTAATGCCCCTTAATTACAGTACAGTTAAAGTTATGAGTCTTTCAGAGTCTGGAGTTGGTCTAAAGAATCGCACGGTGCTGCTACTGCGTTGCGATCTGTCTTTCATTGGAAACTGGGAGCCTTGCAGAACCAGAATGGCGGTGGCATTCCTGTGTAATGAGTCCAATGTCATACAGACATATGGCGCTCTGCTCACTGTTGAGGTGAATGTTTCTGGGCCAGAGCAGGAGCAGGTGGTCAGGCCAGGTTCTGATTAGTCCAGCAGCTGATGATTTGTTTTAGCCATAATGAATTGGCTTTTCCTGCTTTCAGAGCTCAGTGCTAACATTCTGTCCAAGGAACACACATGTTGGGAGCACACCAATGTATCCCAATTCGTAGATATGACAGAATTATTTTTCCAGTTTGCACACATCCATTTTCAGGCACAAATTCTCCTAAAATGGGAGCACCATAGAGCCCTGGTAAAGCACAAAGAGAGGTGCCAGTCTAGGTTTTGACTTTACTTGTTGCATTTGGGGCCTGGTGGAGTTGCACTACCCTTCAGCTCCTTGGCAGTGGGGGTCCTGATCTGAAGCTCGACCAGAGGAACTACCAGACACAGCCAGCGTGACGCTCTACCAGGAGAAATGCCGGCCCCAGCCGGTGTGACACTCTACCAGGGGAGCTGCTGGACACAGCCTGTGTGAAGCTCTACCAGGAGAACTACCGGTGTGACGCACAGTTGATTAGACTGAGTAGGAGACAATCCTCCCCTGGAGCAATGCAGGGTTAAGGGCCTTGCTCAAGGGCCCAACGGCTGTGCGGATCTTATTGTGGCTACACTGGGGTTCAAACCACCAACCTTGCCTGTCCCAGTCATTTACCTTAACCACTACGCTACAGACCGCCCTGTATTAGAGGAACTGCAGATGTGACACTCTACCAGGGGAACTACTGGACGCAGCCGGTGTGAAGCTCTTCCAGAGGAACTGCCTTACACAGCCTGTGTGAAGCTCTACCCTGCCAGGGGAACTGCCAGACACTTCCTGTGTGATGCTCTACCAGGGGAACTGCCGGACACAGCCGGTGTGACGCTCTACCAGGGGAACTGCCGGACACAGCCGGTGTGACGCTCTACCAGGGGAACTGCCGGACACAGCCGGTGTGATGCTCTACCAGGGGAACTGCTGGAAACAGCCGGTGTGATGCTCTACCAGGGGAACTGCTGGAAACAGCCGGTGTGATGCTCTACCAGGGGAACTGCTGGAAACAGCCGGTGTGACGCTCTACCAGAGGAACTGCTGGAAACAGCCGGTGTGATGCTCTACCCTGCCAGGGGAACTGCCGGACACAGCCGGTATGATGCTCTACCCTGCCAGGGGAACTGCCGGACACAGCCGATGTGACAATCTACCAGGGGAACTGCCGGACACAGCCTGTGTGAAGCTCTACCCGGGGAACTGCCGGACACAGTTGGTGTGAAGCTCTACCAGGGGAACTCCCGGACACAGCCGGTGTGATGCTCTACCAGGGGAACTGCCGGACACAGCTGGTGTGAAGCTCTACCCGGGGAACTGCCGGACACAGCTGGTGTGAAGCTCTTCCAGAGGAACTGCCAGACACAGCCTGTGTGAAGCTCTACCAGGGGAACTGCCGGACACAGCCTGTGTGATGCTCTACCAGGAGAACTGCTGGAAACAGCCGGTGTGACGCTCTACCAGGGGAACTGCCAGACACAGCCGGTGTGACGCTCTACCAGGGGAACTGCCGGACACAGCCGGTGTGATGCTCTACCAGGGGAACTGCTGGAAACAGCCGGTGTGACGCTCTACCAGGGGAACTGCCAGACACAGCCAGTGTGATGCTCTACCCGGGGAACTGCCGGACACAGCCGGTGTGAAGCTCTTCCAGAGGAACTGCCAGACACAGCCTGTGTGAAGCTCTACCCTGTCAGGGGAACTGCCAGACACTTCCTGTGTGATGCTCTACCAAGGGAACTGCTGGACACAGCCGGTGTGACGCTCTTCCAGAGGAACTGCCAGACACAGCCTGTGTGAAGCTCTACCCTGTCAGGGGAACTGCCAGACACTTCCTGTGTGAAGCTCTACCAGGGGAACTGCCGGACACAGCTGGTGTGAAGCTCTACCAGGGGAACTGCTGGAAACAGCCGGTGTGACGCTCTACCAGGGGAACTGCCAGACACAGCCGGTGTGACGCTCTACCAGGGGAACTGCTGGAAACAGCCGGTGTGATGCTCTACCAGGGGAACTGCTGGAAACAGCCGGTGTGACGCTCTACCAGGGGAACTGCCAGACACAGCCAGTGTGATGCTCTACCCGGGGAACTGCCGGACACAGCCGGTGTGAAGCTCTTCCAGAGGAACTGCCAGACACAGCCTGTGTGAAGCTCTACCCTGTCAGGGGAACTGCCAGACACTTCCTGTGTGATGCTCTACCAAGGGAACTGCTGGACACAGCCGGTGTGACGCTCTTCCAGAGGAACTGCCAGACACAGCCTGTGTGAAGCTCTACCCTGTCAGGGGAACTGCCAGACACTTCCTGTGTGATGCTCTACCAAGGGAACTGCTGGACACAGCCGGTGTGACGCTCTTCCAGAGGAACTACCGGACACAGCCTGTGTGAAGCTCTACCAGGGGAACTGCCGGACACAGCCGGTGTGATGCTCTACCAGAGGAACTGCCGGACACAGCCTGTGTGTTAATCAGTGGAACTGAGCCTGAGGCTCGCTGCAAGCAGTCTAATGTGAGGTACGATGGACTGGAGATTGTCGCTCTGTTATTTCAAGTCTCAGGACGCGAGTTTCTAATCCATTTGCAGCCATTTTTACCCTGATTGCAGACTGTTATCGGTAGTTGGAATATCGGTTTCGATGCGAAATGCAATTCACTTCGAGCATCCGAGTGTTCATAAACAACCGTTGCAAAAGCAATTACAAATGAAGCTATGACATTCCTGTCGCAAGTTACATATTCCTTTATGGCCTACCTGAAAATAAAGCCTCTAATTGGCAGTTTTCCTCTAATTTTCCTGCGCACCTGTGGCAATGTTTCACAGTTATGGTATTAGAGGTCGTCATCAGTATCCACCACTGTTTCACTGGGGTATGCTTAAACCTTCAAATGTTTAGTCTTGTGTAAATTGAAAACATTCATTTTAGCGAGTGTCGTCACTCCACTTAACACTACTTAAGCTTGTAGTGCAGCGCTGACTTAAAAACACAGATGACCTATGAGCCATTTGAGGTTTTTTTCTTTTTTCTTTTTCTTTTTCTTTTTTTTTTTTCAACTGCTTGTTGTGTTTTTAAATTAAAAATATATCAATTTTCAGCGCACATGCAGGAATGGGTTGTCCAGGGCTCTCCGAGCAGGAGTGACTGATCTTGGATCAGTTCAGCCTTTTAGCCCATAATGGATGGGTCAGGGAATGGGCAGGGGAAGCCTGATCCTAGATATGCCCTCCGTCTATGTAAAAAGCTCTATGACTGTTGGCCTTGGAGAGTTGGGCTCCTCGTTGAGGGCTGTCAGCTGCGCTCATCTGTGAGACTGACCTCATGGGTACCAGCGGCCTGGATGGGCCCCGGGGTACCATGCGCCTGTCGGTACCAGCAGGGCCGAACGCGGTGGGACAATAGGACACTTTCACAGAGTTGCCCCGCTGGCAGGCGGAGAACAAAGGGGTAAACGGATGACCTCACGAGTCATCCTTGGCCTGCTGACCCGACCCGAGCGCTTGCATGACCGCGTTTGTTCGTCTCCGTGTTTGCGGTTATTCATCCTGCTCCACCTGCGTCAGAGGGCTTTGCCTGTCACTGGTTGGGACTAGACACCCAGAAAATGTATTTTTTGTGTGTGTTTCTTTCTTGCTACCTGCCAAAATCCATCCCATTCAGTCCCTGGAGGGAATACGCAGCCCTGAGTAGTTACACAGACTGAGCGCTTGGCAGGAAGGGGGAGGCCAACTTGTGCATTGTCAGGATTCTCTGCGTTGCTCTCAGTGAAAATGTCTTGCATGCTTTGGCCCAAAGGGCTTTGTTGTACGGTGTTTTGGCTTGGTCCACTTTTTCAGGTAACTTCACTGTACTGTAACTGGTTTGTGATCCAGATTTTGTGACTCATCTGCTTAAATCAGCACATCCCAACATTAGCTAAAGCAGTTTCTTCTGTCTTGGACCGACCCAAATGGCTTTATGTAGGCTAGTGCAGGAAGAAAGCAGCGGGTATTGAATGGGTGACATGTTGTTGTTCCTATTATTCTCCTAATTGTATTTGTTTTTGTAATTACGTGTTCTGTCCAGCATTGCTTTTATTGTATATGAACGGGTATGACTGAATAGCTGTGTGAAGCCAGATACAAATATCTCACTGGCCAAGAATGTCCAACTCCTCCGGCCCTCAAGCAAGAAACATGGCAAAGGGGCGGATGGGAGCTAGTTTTACTTTCTTGTCGGAAATGAGGTTGTTGTCCTTGTCCCTGGAACGCACACATTTGCACAGTCCCTCTTACAGGGTATAAAGGATCTCCGTAAATAATACTTTTTTTTATCACGGTCTTGACTCTGTCAGCAGGCGTGCTCTTTCTGCAGAAATAAAGACCCTTATAATTGGATCTGCTGTGAAGTGTTTTCCTGACTGGATAGGCTCCTTATTACAAGACAGGGTAGATTTTTCCTTCTCTGCCCAACCGAATGCTGTTGAGAGCAGGAAAGGGAGAACGCTCACTTTTATAAAAAAAAAAGAAAAGAAAGGCAATGTGGGTGTTTTTATTTATATCTCATAACTTGTTTTTGATGAAGCCGTCTGACTTTCTCGTCATTGACACTCGTGTTTCCAGCCTACTTAAATCGGGAGCTAATTGATATCTTCGTTTTAAAAGCGTGACGTTCGGGTATTTCTCCGAGGAGATCAGAAATAAGTTAATTGCGTGAATGATAATGACACCGAACGGAACATTAATATCGTCAAATAAAAGTGTTTTTATTTAAGAAACACCAAGCTCTTCGCTGTGACGTGAACCCTGATATGAAACACGGAAGCTGTGCTAATCTGCAGCTGTTTTCATTAGTCATTATGAAGATGGATGAACCTTGAGGAGGTGGTGGGGTGTGGGTGGGTGAATAAATGAGTTGGACAAAAAATGGATTTGAAAACATTTTTCCCTTTCTCTTGTATATTTCTGTCGCTGTATCGGAATTGCACATGGGTTTATGGCTATGCCTGTACAGTTTGTTGCATTACATTACATTATAGTAATTTGGCTGACGCTCTTATCCAGAGCAACCTACAATGAAGTGCAATTCATAACCAGGGACAAGTGTGCTGAATACCCTACAGGAAAAGTGCTAGAGTTATCATATAGATACAAACTTGAACCCTTGTAGAATAATCCGATAAACTCACCAGGTAGCAATACCACAGTTTTGGCAACCAGAACACCAGAAATATGAAAATAATTAAACACAAGTGCGATCATTACAGATATCATACATATAACATAGCATGTTAAATATAGACTTCAAATGAATGGGATGATATATAATAGTTGTGCCCTGTTTTGTGTTTTTAGAATTGTCTGTTGCAGTGCCTCACTCTGTGTTTGTGTTACAGACCTGATCCACTGCACCAGCGAGCTGAACGTGAGCATTCCCCAGCTGGCCGACACGCTGTTCGAGAGAACCGCCAACAGCAGCTGGGTGGTGGTGTTCAAGGCCCTCATCACCACTCACCACCTCATGATGTACGGCAACGAGGTGAGAATGACCTGTCCTCCAATCACAGCACCGGAACCCTGCCCTGCCCTGCCCTGCCCTGCCTTGCCCTGCCTGTCCTCCAATCACAGCACCTGAACCCTGCGCTGCCCTGCCTGTCCTCCAATCACAGCACCTGAACCCTGCCCTGCCCTGCCTTGCCCTGCCTGTCCTCCAATCACAGCACCTGAACCCTGACCTGCCCTGTCTATCCTCCAATCACAACACCTGAACCCTGACCTGCCCTGTCTATCCTCCAATCCCAGCACCTGAACACTGACCTGCCCCACCTATTCTCCAATTGCTCAGCACTAACAAACTCTCATGAAATGAGTACCAACATGCCCTCCTAACACACCTTCCAAGCTCGCTGTAAAACACAATGTCCAGCACACACAGTGCTCACATAGCTGTAGTGGTAGTTTATGTACCTGGGGCATTTAAGGGTCAGTGAGTTACTGTTAGCTCAGCCCTCGTCTTCCCTCTGTAGAGCAGATAAAATACATTACTGCGTTTACAATCTCAGTGAGTCCTGCCATGTTTAATTCCAGTTATTTACCTTATTCCCAGAAGCATCCCATTCTTAACTGAGCTTCTTATGTTCGCTGCCTCCTTTCCTGGGGGGTATTTCATGAAGCAGGATTAGGGAATTAGCCAGATAACTGCCCTGAGCAGCACCTGGAACAGCCCTTTTTTTACTTCAGTCCATGTTCTAGGTTTGGGAGGGTTCTGGGTTTTACTCAGTGCAGCTATCCTGTAATCCTGCTTGTCTTCCCTCTTTATTGTTACCTTAATAAGCTCTAACAGTCAGGATAAATCTGGGGACTTGGTAGCTGTATGCAGGGCAACATGCCCGAGACTCGCCTTTCCTTCCCAGATTTGTAATACACGTTGCTGTCTTGGGGCACAAAGGCAGAATTAATGCCTTTTATTTCAGTTTTAAAGATTGATTTGGATTGGAGAAAAAGTAGATGTTGTCAGATGGGGCACAGGATCATCCACTCTGCTGACAGTTTGATAAATCACTGCTTTGATAAATTGCCGTCCTGCTTTTGGCATTTAGCAGGAGAAAAACAGACTTTGTGTGACTGGAATCTGTGAGGGCAGAAAACAAGCCAGCAACTTTTGTCTGCTCAGTAGCAGGGGAGGATAATATATGAGGAAATGATGTGAATTATCATCAAAGATGGAGGTCTTTCCTTGTCCTGAAAACACAGGATATAAACACCCGCGTGCATGATAGGCGCTGACTCCCACGATGCAAGTCGATGGAGGGGAAACCCATTCCTGAAGGACAAGATCTGCTTTTTGGTTTCCACTGGATTTGCCTGCCTAGTTGGCTAATTACCCATTTACTCCAACTTTCTAGTTTACTTGTAGTAGATTAGAAATACACATTGAAGACATATTGGGACTCAAGCCATCTACATCTGTCATTCATGAGTTTATCACTACAAATAACCCAGTGTGGAAGTTTGCATGAAATCCAGAAATGTATTTGACCCACCCCGGGAAGGGGGTCCCCAATTTTAGCACGCTAACGACGCTAAAATGTCCCCACACAGAGGAAAGGGCAAAGAGGGGATCGGTTCCCACAAAGCAGGAGCCTGTTTGATGCCCGGTTCAGCCGGTTCAGTCCCTGCCCACAGAGCAGGTCACGTTACAGGGCGCCCCTGGGACCCTGCCCACCCCTGTGCAGAGCCTCGTCTGTGGAGGAGAACACAATACCAACAGTCTGCAGAAAGTCTGCGTTGTCTTCACCCGCGTTATAATGATATGCGGCATTGTTGCGCGGGCAGTTGTTAAAACACAGACGTGGTTATCAAAGTTATTGAGCCATCATTAAACACAGCGCAGGCAGCGGTATTGTGACAGCTGGTACATGAGACGCTGTGGAGGACGCGCGGTCGCCTGCCTGCCTGCCTGCCCTGTGCTCTACCTTGAGCCCAGCTGGCTCCAGTCTGGAGGCAGCAGGGAGGTGAGTGCGTTCTCAGGGCCTGATAAAATGCTGATTATGAGAACATTATGTAATCCTTTCCCTGGTCTCATTAGTGTGTGTGTGTATACTGTATATATGTATATGTGTGTGTGTATGTGTGTGTATTTGTGCGTTTGCAGTAGGTGTGTGTATTTGCGTGTTTACGGTAGGCGTGTGTGTGTTTTGGTGTGGGTTGTTGCGCGTGTTACTCGTGCGTATGTTTGAGTTTATAAGGGCTCTGACTCACCCCGCTGTTGTCCTAGATACTGATTGAGACATCGTGATGAGAGTGACGTTGCTGCTGCTGCATTCCAGCTCGACCCCTATAAAAACAGAAGGGGGAAAATGAAACTGCTGACAGCGGAATGACAGAGGACGTTTTGCGCAATTTGGAAGATACTACAGGGTAACATGTCAAAGTTGGAGGGATTTAAGTGGCTGGCTCTCAGATGTGAAGGCGCCTGTTGTGCAATTCTCTCAGTTCAGGTTTCTGAACTAGGGGCTGTTAACCTGGGGCTGGCAGCCACTGACCCCTGAGTGACCGGGAACGGGCAGATCTGGCAGCCCAAAGGCCTGGGGACTGCATGGTGATGCACTCATTAAGCACACAGGCTCTGAGCCCTTAGAAATAGGCTCTGTATTAAGAAGGCTGCAGGTCTGAATTGCCTGTAGCATTCTTCTGTTTAGCCCTAGAGCAAGATATGCGTCAGATGTGCACTGCCTTACAAACATGTAATATATAAGCTGTGTCCATAACGAGGTGTTCAAAGGAGAGGGAATGGTTTTACAGGCTAGCTTGCGAGTTTGTCAGTGTCAGCCAGATGCATTCGTGGTGATAGGGTTGAGATGGAGCCGGGATGGCAGGACGGTGAGGCTGGGTGGTGTTGGTGCCAGACAGATGCATTCCCGCTGATAGGATAAGGCCTGAGCCAAGATGGCTCCTCTACACTGGAAGGTTTGGGTGTGTGAGGTAAAGCCCAGGGAGGGACACTGCTCACTGCCGAAGTGGAGCGCCTAGTCAGAGATAACATACTTTTGTGTGTGTGTGTGTGTGTCTGTGTGTGTGTGTGTGTGTGTCTGTGTGTGTGTGTGTGTTTGCTTACCTATGTCACTGTTTGCGTGTCTATCTGTGTGCTTGTGAGGACCTCCTTAAGGGGGAGTGCCAGACTGGAGGCTCTCAGATAAAACACTGGTGCCCTGTTGATAGGGCTTCCCACACCAGTCCAGGAGTCATGCTCTGCCGTCAGACGCAGTTTTGTAGGGACAAAACAAAGAGGATAGAAATCAGCAAAGATACCAGGCCGTTAAAAAACGATGACATCAGAATGCAATTCTGTTACGGATTTCAACTGCCCATCGTCATCGGCTGACGTTGGTTTGTTTTAGAACGTGCTTGAGCCTACGTCGGGTAAGACGGGTTCCAGTACAATAACCACAAAAGCTACGTGCCAGTTGTGATGCAAGCACTTGACAGGAGTGAAATACACCAAAAGGTGTGTTCACGCTAACGACGGCGCAGCCTTGAGCAATTGCCGGAGTTGTTGTGAAAGGTGAATGGTAGCAACAGTAACACCGTTATATAATTCTGCAAAGGACCCAGAGCTTCCCCAGAGCAGTATAACTTTGAATTGTGGTCAAAAGATTTGTACTAGCTTGGTGTTTTTTTTCTTTTTTTTTTAAACATCATGACTTTGGGCTTTGAGTAATGCAAAAATAATATGCCTGCTGGTGAGAGATCATTAAAAACTTTAGAGAGAAAAAAAATGGTGTTCTTCTCGTGCTTCATCTGACAGTACTCCTTCAGGCAATAGCAAAGCACAGCTGCAAGGTGAAAGCACGCAGCCATAAATAATGTTTTTTTTATTAAAGATGAATGAAAACTGCACAGAAAGTTTGACGCGCCTAACTTTTTCAAACCGATGCTGGAACCGTGATGACGTTGTTTGCATTAAATCTGAGACTTCAGAGTTGGAGGATGGATTCAATCAGGCAAACACAGTCATTGCCCATGAAGATCAAAACCCCCAATGATTAACTGAGTAATTCATTATGTGCTACGAATCTCAACTGTTCTGAAACATGCGTACTTGACATTTGGCTTGATAGTCATGTAGAACTTGACCTTTTATAATTGATGTACGGCTTGTGCATTTTTAGAATATTTCTTGTTTCATCAATGAAAATGAAATGTTCTTCAGTGACATTTGTTAAACTCTTATTCTGCATTAACAGGAGTGTGGTACAATGAGGAGTTATTTAGTTAATGATGTAGACTGGGAGAGGGGAAACGTGAAAGCGAGAAACTGCAGTGGCTCATTCTCATATTAATTACAGTGCCTGTGTCCATAGAAACAATCTTGAGAAAATGGATCATGTGAAGATAATGGTATTATCACTGGAGTCTTTTATTCCGGGATTGATGATGTTGTCCTATTTTAAATTGTGTTTATGAACTAGCGAATGTATATTAATGTGTTTAGGAGCTATTTCGGGGACTTTTCTGGTTTGCTTATTTGCTGATCTGCTTTCTCTTCTTCTCTGTTAACTGAAGCAATTCGGGACATGTTTTTTATTTTTTATTTTTATTTTTATTTTTTTTGCTGAGGGGCAAGATGACCCGCTTATCAACATGAGATTCTGTCACCTGGCCTGGCGCTAAACCCCTTTCCCTAACCGATGCTCCCCCAAGCTCCTGTGTCCGTAGCCTCATATGTCAGGCTCACAGTAAGCCGGGGGGGGGGGCTTGAACCGGTTCAAACCAGTATAACTATACCAGGCACCTTGAGCTCGGCCCCCCATTGTCTCTCTGGTTTGGGCCGCAGGATTCTTGGAGGATGGGGCCGGGGTAATAGCCTTGCGGTGGACAGGCGCCTCAGGCTAAAATTGCACTCAGCCCGGGGGGTCTACTGTGAGCCCGCTGGAGACAAACATGTCCGACGCCGCTAATGGCGGATACGCGACCAGCTGGAAGCGAAGGTCGCGGCCCGAACACAAACCGGCTCAATTAAGTGGCCGCGTGAATTATGCATGCTTCCAGTCCCTAATTTTTACTTGCTTAGTTTCTGGCCGAGGCCTTCTCTGACATGGCTTAGTTCCTCTTAGCGGCTGCTCCGGTCCGGAGCTCACCGCCACAGCTTGGGTTGGCCATATATACAGCTGGGGTTTTACGTGCCTCTCGCTCTGTTCAGGGTACACGCTGTACCCAGTACCCACGCCGGGAAACTGCGCGGTTTAATGCTGCTGAGAGGGAGGGATTTAAGAGCAGCTGATATCTGCCCATAAAAACTTCACTGCAATACAGGGAACAGCCTCTCTTTAAAGCAAAAAAAAAAAGAAAAAAAGAATGCCCTGAGGATGGCTTGTGGGTTTGTTTTGGCATCCCTTCTGCTTATAAAAGCTTACTCGTTTTTTGTAACGTTTACAAACTGTTTTTAACAATTAAACATTAACTGAGTGAACCATTGACATTCCTGGTATAACCTCCAGGGAGTCAGGCCCACAGTACTGTGTGAAAAGGAGCGATAATTTCCATTTCTACTCATAAAGATGACTAGGTATGGTATTCTCTATGTGGCCGAATGTGGACCCATCCCGCTGTCTCTAAGGCATTCGGCAGCTTTTGAATCTTTTAAACATTTTGCCCAAGGCTTTGCAGTTGTCAGGTGTTACCCGTAAAACAAACATTGACAACCAGAAGGAAGTTGCTTTGACCTGTGTGTCCTCTGCCACAGGTGAAACCCTAACTACACCTTCCTGCCAGAGTGTAAAACCTGTTTTAGGACTGATGCCTTTGTCTACCCTGGTCTTGCCCTTGAGTGTGTGTACATGTATGTATGTGTGCATGTGTGTGTATTTGAGAGAAAGAGAGAGAGAGGAGATGAATCCCAGTTTGTGAACCATATCATCACCTCGCACTGTGGGTGTGACCCTTTAGCGGGAGGCTACAGAGCGATAGCGTTACAGGCCTTAGCCTAGCGCAGCTACAGAGCGATTACGTTACAGGCCTTAGCCTAGCACAGCTACAGAGCGATAGCTTTACAGGCCTTAGCCTAGCGCAGCTACAGAGCGATAACATGACAGGCCTTAGTCTAGCACAGCTACAGAGCGATAGCATTACAGGCCTTAGTCTAGCACAGCTGCAGAGCGATAGCGTTACAGGCCTTAGCCTTGCACAGCTACAGAGCGATAGCGTTACAGGCCTTAGCCGAGCGCAGCTACAGCACGATAGTTTTACAGGCCTTAGCCTAGCGCAGCTACAGAGCGATAGCGTTACAGGCCTTAGCCTAGCACAGCTACAGAGCGACAGCTTTACAGGCCTTAGCCTAGCGCAGCTACAGAGCGATATCGTTACAGGCCTTAGCCTAGCGCAGCTACAGAGAGATAACATGACAGGCCTTATCATTGCTGTGCGTGAATCCCCTGCATTCCTGGACGGTGGGACAGCTCCCCGTCTGCATTGGAAGCGGGGACATGGCGGCCTAGTCATGTCTGTGCAGAGCAGGCTTGCCTTCGTGGGGATTCCCACTGACTGGAGAAGCCGAGCGGAGAGAAAAGGGCTGGGAGTGCCAGAGGGACACAAGGGTGTTGTTTCTCTGATAAGATGCACTAGACAGTTGTCGTTTGAATCCTGGCAGCATACTTGTAAGAATGCGCACAGTTAATGGCAACCCCACCCCAAGTTTTCATGACCACACATGTGCTCACTTTGCAAATACGCATGGTATTACTGTTTGATCATGCATTGGACCAAATTTATTAGTCAGAACAATAAATGTTTTGTCTCTTCCTGCTCTTTTGCAGCGCTTCATCCAGTACCTGGCCTCCAGAAACACACTCTTTAACCTGAGCAACTTCTTGGATAAAGGTGCTCTGCAAGGTATGCTGGTATAATGGGAGGCTGGAAGTAGTGTCCTCTGAGGAACTGCAGAGCTAAGCTTGAATCCCAGTGCAGCATCTCTCTGTACAAGCCTCTGTATCCTTCAATTCACGATGAAAACATTCCCTTTCTCGTCCAGGCTATGACATGTCCACCTTCATCCGACGCTACAGCCGGTATCTGAACGAGAAGGCGCTGTCCTACAGGCTGGTGGCCGTGGACTTCACCAAGATGAAGAGGGGGTAAGCAGCAGCCCCCGCTGTCTTCGCGTTTAGACGGGTGTTCAACAACCTACTGTGCAGTGTTCCTGATAGTGTAGCAAACGTTGCTATTTGTGCGTATCCAAATCTTTAACTGTATAACACTACGTCTCTGCAGGGTTACACCCGATGTAGTAACACTCCTGTAGCACTTGTATCTTGATCTTCTAGCACTCTCACGTAGCACCACTTGTCTTCATCTTGATGTTGTAGCTCTTTGACTTCTGTGTTGTAATTAAGCCTCACTTCTCGTTATGCCATAAATTTGCTGACATAGCCTTTGCTTACGGTGTGTACTAGACTTGATGTTCATGGCTATGGATAACTTACTTGCTCCTTTTCTGACCTGTTGTTCTGTTGTTGTTGTAATGACCTTCAGTATGCATTTATTTTAAGTCCCTGTTTGATAAAAGCTTCTGCCAAATAAAGTAATGTAATAGTTTTGCCTGAAATGACTGAACCACAGGTTCATGTGCTAAGCTGAATATACCAGCCCAGTGGGCCTGTCTTTACTGTGAGTGAAGTAGCGGGTTAGCGGGGAAAATGGGAAGTCGGTGTTGAAAACGTGACCGTTCCGCTCCTCTTCCTTCCTCTCTCCGACGGACAGCACCGAAGGGGTGATGCGCACCATGAACGCGGAGAAGCTGATCAAGACCCTGCCCATCATCCAGAACCAGCTGGACGCGCTGCTGGACTTCCAGGTGTGACCCCAGCGTGGGCTGCAAAAACCTGGCCTTCACAGGCAAACATCTCAACATCTCAACCTTTCATTCAGCCCTGCGAATCCAGGGAGGGAGAGGCTATTTAAGATCACTTCCCCTATTGCCTCACTTTAATCATTTTTTAAATTTAGCCTTTATTTAAGACGGTTGGTTTCATTGAGATTTGAAAACTCTTATTCAAGGGGGACCTTGCCAAGAAAGCTGCAGTAGATTACAGATATTGCAAAATTACAACATTTAACATAAACGGAGCAAGCAACAATGTTTGAAGCTTCGCATCTTGTTACATAAGAGCAGTCTTAAATATGTGGCGCAACTAAGGGTCGAAGCATTTGCAAATTTCACTTTCCTCCATAACTTTAAAACATTAACATTAAAACTGTCTGTGTGTTTAAAAAACTCATTCAATAATCTGGTACTGGCGGTTAACATGGGGCGGGCAGGAGGAGCAAGGGGGTGTGGGAAGGTGAGGGTGCTGGGCTGTTCAGGAATGCATTTGAATTATGGGTGGACACAAGCAAGGCCTGATGGGTAAAGGCAAACCATGAAAGGATGTGTTAGACGTGTGTGTGTGTGTGTGTGTGTGTGTGTGTGTGTGGTTCAGAGGCGTGTGCGTGTGCGTGTGTGTGTGTGGTTCAGAGGTGTGTGCGTGCGTGCGTGCGTGTGGTTCAGAGGTGTGTGTGTGCGTGCGTGTGTGTGTGTGTGTGTGTGTGTGTGTGTGTGTGTGTGTGCGTGTGTGCGCGTTTTATTCTGGAAAGACGTGTATGTTTGTAGAAGGATGTAGAACAGTAGTGTGCGTGTGTGTCTTTGTGTGGTGAGGGCCTACGTGCTGAATGCATTAATGCGCATGAGCCACGTTTGCACTTACAGTTGCCCTTTAAATCTCTTTGGTAATCCAGGCAAATCCCAACGAGCTGACCAATGGGGTGATCAACGCTGCCTTCATGCTGCTTTTCAAGGACTCCATCCGCCTCTTCGCCGCCTACAACGAGGGCGTCATCAACCTGCTGGGTAAACGCACAGCTTGCCGCCCTGCTGTCATTTCAGAATTTCATTTCTTTTCCAGCCCAAGTGAGGATTTGAGGAAGTGCTTCTCGAATTGCTGTTGAATTTTTCCATGTTCTGCATGCCACCACTTTCATGCACTTGCAACTCCGTGACCGATGATTACCCGCGTGTTTCTTGCCAAATTTCCTGAACCAAACTCGCACTGTATTCTTCCAAGTGCTTTAAGCATACGTCTAAATGTGTGTCTAAAGGGCTGTGAAATTATTAATGACTCGAGTACTGTCAAAGACCTGAGGAAATGCTTTGTGACGTGTAATGGGCATTTCTGGCTGGATACAGTTTTGACCTCCCAACTGAATGAGTTTCCCAGTCTTTCACAGAGTAGAGCTAAGCATGCGTGGATACTCATTAAAGCAGCGCTGCTCGACTCCATGTCCTAAGGGCTGCAGTGTCTTCATTACACCTGATTTCAGTAATTATTCTACTGTACCTGCTTGTTCCGACAATAATCTCATTAGTGAAATCGGGTGTAGCGCGCGGTTGAAGCGAAAGCCTGCGCACACTGCGGCCCGCTGGACGTGGAGTTCAGCAGCACTGCTTTAAAGTTGAAATTATAGTTGTCGATTGATTGTTGTTCTGTTTTTTTCGTTTTTTTTTTTTTCCCACCTCTTCCAGAGAAATATTTTGATATGAAGAAGAACCAGTGCAAAGACGCCCTGGACATTTATAAGAAATTTCTCTACAGGATGACCAAGTTGTCAGAGTTTCTGAAAGTGGCCGAGGTACAGTTTCTCCTTTTCTCTCGTACTGTGGAGGGGGGGGGGGGTCGGGTCAGGCTGGCGAAAGCCTCTTGAGACACTCTCGCCACGGCTTTGCACACGCTCCTTTAACGTGACCTTTCACCTCGTGAACGTGGCGCCTCGCACGGCTGGGCCCTGTGGGTGAAACCGCTCGCCCTCCGACGAGTAGCAACTTTATTGGGCAATGACATATGACCTCATTGAATAGAGGCTTTTACGCTTCTGCTAGGCATGTTGGGATAGCTGGCGTCATGAGGCTAGCCGGCGAAGCGACCGCTAAAGACGGGGAACCTGACACTATACCCAATCAGATTAAAGATCCGACATGCAAATTGTACTTGGGTAAATTGTTACCCTTTTTCAAATTTCTCTACTCCACAAGCGACCGGTTGTGGGAGGTGATGTGGCTTCACCCTGGTCACGTAGGACCGTGCTGACTCTTCCCTTCTGGGACCAGCCTGGCCCTGGCTGGTTCACCCAGACAGGCACCAGAACTGAACCCAGGGCTCACAAGCTGTTCTTTCACTTTAACCTCCGTACGTAGGGTTGCTTTATAATGTAGGCCTTCTATGGAGGAACATGGATGTGTGGGTCAGTGAGTTCCAGATTGTTGGAAGCGGAAGCAAAGGGGCGAAAGTGTTGAAAAAGGCTGCCTAACCCTCATAATGTACTGTTCTGTAGGGTTTCATTTTTACCCCAACAATGGACACCTGAGTCAACAGCTAGAGATCTCAATGAGATGCCAAGTAGTAGCATCAGGTGTGCCAAATTAGGCTTGAAATGAAAACCTTCAGGACAGTAGGTCTCCAGGTAGAGGGTTGGGCTGCCCTGGTGTTGAATATCACAGCTTGAATACATTTTTGAATGGCGCGATGGCGGTTGCCTTTGTGTATTTAATTGCTTTGTCAAATAAAGCAAAACAGAATTCTTTCTATTTCTAAATAAGCCAGAGAGCCAGAGAGATGAAACGAGTGAAGCTCAGTTTAGCAGGCAATTGCACAAACGAAAGTAGAGGAAAGTGTGGCCTGTTTGAAAATGCATTCAAAATTAAGACAGCTAGCTAGTAAATGACCTAACCAGCCTTGTGATAAACTGTGATAAGGAAGCTGTTCAGTTCTCAGCTGTAAGACTATAATTTCTGTTCTGCTAGTGTCATAACATTTATGTTAGGTCTAGTATTAACTTTACAGTCATTATGGAAGACAATTTTCTAATTGTATTCAAATCTAATTATGTGCTGCAGCCCCATTGTCTATCTGCTCAGAGAATTCCCGAGCTCACAGCATAATTCTGACTTCTTAGCCTTTGAAAAACTCTCACTGTCAGACACTGGCGCACAAATACCTCAACTCACAGTAACACTGGGACACTGTCACATCACCTGAACTTTCTGTGCCTACTTATTATCCAGATGAATCACGATAACGGTTACTTTAAAGTAATCTGGCCATTTTTTTATAGGCTTCTTGCGTTTTTGTCAGTTTTCACCGCGATAGATTTCAAATAAAATTCTGTTTATTTTCATGCATAGACAGATGAAGCGCCAGATAAAGCTCATTTTTAATTTGGAAAGATCCTCCTGAGACCCAGCAGAGCAAAGAAGTTTAAGTATTTTCATTTTTTAACATGATACAAGTGTCTGGTTGGGGAAAAACATTGCGCATTGAAAATATTTTCAGAAACATGATTTATTTTATTTTTATTGAATATCCCAGCGCAGTAGAATATATGGTTCTTGAGATTAAGACCAGAGGACCGTGTCCCTTACAGAGGACAAAAATGAATTGTAATGAATTGTTGGGTCTTAGGAGGATGTACGGTGGAGGTGCTTATAGAAAAGCACTGTTTGGGGAACGGCAGTGTCAGAGGAGGGGGGGGGGGGTCTGGGGGCAGCCCCTCCCCTCCTCCCATCAGCTCTGCCCAGCCCTCTGAGTCTCACAGACATGTGAGAGAAGGGACCTCTCTTCCAGCAGAAACATCCACTGGGGCCCTGTGTGAAAGGGGGATGAGGGAGGGAGGGAGGGAGGGAGAGAGAGAGGGAGGGAGGGGAGGGGAGAGGAGAGGGTAGGGTGCCTTCTTATCTCTGTTTTATAAACCCAACTGACTGCGAGTGGGTTCTATCTGCATCTTGCATGTGGTTTTTTTTTCTTCCCTTTTTTAATCCGATTGTGCAGAGTTTTTTTCCCCTGGAAGCGTCGCCGCGGCTAGCACGCCGCTGCTCTGCCCCGACCTGAACTCCTCTAATAGAGCCGGCCGGCCTCATCCAGGGAGCACCGCTGCACTCAGCCGGAGCCCTGCCAAACCCGCTTTACTGCCTTCAGACGGCGTTCCCCCCCCCCCCCCCCCCACAATAAACCCGCCTTCTCCCCTCTCTCCCTCTCTCTCACTTTCTCCTGCTCTTTCTCCCCCTCTCCCTCTCGCTCTGTGATGATGCTGTACACCTGTGCGACCTCCTCTCTTTCACGCTCCAGCGCTCCTCTGTTCGGAATCTCCGTTCACCTCGCCACCATCTTACCTGTCCGTCTGTGTGCGTTTTTGAAATCGCGCAGTTACTCCTTTGTTGATTTTATTGGGGTTTTTTATCGCTCGCGTTCTTTGTGCTGGGCTGGGAGAGGGGGAAGTCCGGCCCTCATCTGAATGGAAATGAGCCTCATTTTATGGGCTCTGCGCTGCGCGTTTGTCTCTTATATGTTTTTTTTTGGATGTCTGGATTTGTTGAACATTCTTTATTAAATGTTTATCACCTCTGTGGTTACATGAGTAGCATTACTCGCCTGTATCAGTCATTTGAACATTTAAGTGTGCATTTAAGTCCTGTGTGTGTGTGTGTGTGTGTGTGTGTGTGTGTGTGTGTGTGTGTGTGTGTGTGTGTGTGCCTGCAAGAATCCCCTTTTCTGTTTTTATGTTTTCCGTCACTGCATGGAGTAATCATTTTTGTTCTGTTTTTTTCTGTTCTCCCCCTTGTTGTGTTCTGTTTGTATGTTTGTTTGTTTGTATGTTTGTTTGTTTTGGGTTGTCTGTTTTGCCCATTTGTGTGACACAGCAAGTTGGGATTGATCAGGGTGACATCCCAGATCTCACGCAGGTCAGTGCACATTTCATCTGGATTTCTACCATGCGGCTTCATTCAGGAACGCCTTCATCCCCTACTCAACCCACTGCCTTCACCCCTTCTCGCTCTCCTTCCCTCTCTCCTTCCCCCTCACTCCCTCTCTCTCCCGCTCCCTCCTCCCTGTTTCTCCTGCTCCCTCTCTTCCTCCCTCTCTCCTCCCTGTTTCTCCTGCTCCCTCTCTTCCTCCCTCTCTCCTCCCTGTTTCTCCTTCTCCCTCTCTCCCTCCCTCTTTCCTCCCTCCTTGTCTCCTGTCTCCTTCTCCTTCTTATTCCCTCTCTCCTCCCTCTCCTCTTTCTCTCCCCTTTCTCTCTTCTCTTTCTCCCTCTCCCTCTTTCCCTCTCTCCTAAGCCACAGGAGTCAGGCTTCCTCAATGGCAGGCTTTATTTTGCTACTCCCCTATTTGAAATACATTTAGGCCAGCAAGCACAGAATTCTGTTTTAAATTCACAGATATCCTTCACTTTCTGAAGTACACCCACCCACACACACACACACACACACACACACACACACACACAATACACCCATTTGTACACCGGTATATGTTTAGTGTCTATAAAGTATGTGTAATTAATATATGCGTTTACATATACGATATTTACCATTAAATAATTGTTATTGCAATGGATTCATTATATTTTGACAAGAGCATGTCTTTAGTTTGGCACAAAGTGCTAAGTTAGAGATGAGGAAATGGATTCTCAGTATCCTGTGTTTCTCTGCAGAAACCTAAAGGATTGTACATTGTAGGTGGTTGGTCACGTACAGCCTGTGCCTGGCATGCCGTAGTTCAGATAGACCGCCCTCTTTAATCACCTCTATCCAGACTAACACGGACACGGGCTGCCTGCATAAGCATTTTAACCCGCATTCTCCACTCAAACCCTCGTGACTGGCGTAGGAAAACCATCAGGTTTTTAGCAGTTATTTATTGAGGTATTTTTTTTGCCGGGAGTGGAACCGTATCAGCAGTGTGACACAGCCGAGGGGACTCGAGTTGCTGGTTTCCTTCCTCCCTTTTCCCCCCCGTCAGAGAAAGGCAGACGCATCACAGGAGCTGGCCGATCGCTGTGATCTGTAGCGTTTAGCCGATGTATCCAGTCATCTGCTCCGCTTAACCGCCACAGGGAGAGCAGCTAGTGATTTATTTCCCTTTTCTTTTTCTTCACCACTTTTAGTCTTTCTGCTTCTTTTTACCTTTTTGAGAGTATTCTCAACAAAAAGCCAAACACAAAGAGATGTAAAGAACCTGAGAAATTCTTAACTGCAGTTTTACCTGCTTTGGCCTCCCCACGTTCTCATGATAGGGCTTGATGTGTGAGGCTGCCCAATTGGACACTCACTGACTGGCTGACCAGCTTTGAATCTGAGGGCATTTACTGGCATATGTATAGGGACAAACTGTACTGTACATCTGTACGGACGCTCAGTAAAGCTTAGAGAAAAGAAACGCAATAAAACAACACATTTTTTAGGTTAAGTCTTCTGGCAGCACTGAATCATAAAAATCAGAATGTTTCATCAAATAAATTGTAGAATGAATCAGTTTTGCAATCATGTTATTTTTAAAATTGAAGCTTGGTAGGCTTTTTGGGCCAACTTTGTATTGTTTTTTTAAAATTTATTTGGAGTGAAGTGAGAAGGAAGTGGAAGCCAAAAGCCAGCTGTTAATATTACTTGTTTGATGTGGACCCATATACACACTCCTGTGGATGGGCACCAGGAAAAGGCCTTTGGTTTGTGTCAGGATATGATGAGTTTGGGATTCTCCCTTCTGTCTGTACAACGCAGATCTTAACCAATCACACTGCAGGCCTGTGCACATGCTCAGTGAGATCCGAACCTGATGTGTGGGTGCGCATGTCAGACCCCCCTCTCCTTATCTCCACTTTCCTTTCCCCCCTCCTTCTTTTGGTTGTTTTCCCAGCAGCTTGTTGAGCTAATACTGCTGTACTCAAGGCATGTAACCACGCTTGTTTTGTGGAAAGGGGGGCGGGCGGTGGTGTGTGGAACACATTGTGTAACACCTACAGGGAGAGGGAACTAATGTGTGAGTTGGCCCCAGTCCTGTTGTGTGTGTTTTTCTGTGTATGTGTGGTTACTCGGCTGCATGGCGTCTCACCCTTACCCCTCTCCCCGTGCCCCCTACCCTTCCCGTCCCCCCACCCTGTGCCCCCCTATCCCCCCCACCCCGTGCCCAGGCTCCCAGCAGCCTCCTGGAAGCCCTGGAGCAGCACCTGGCCTCTCTGGAGGGTAAGAAGACCAAGGAGTTCTCTGCAGCCAGCAGGTAACTTACGGCACCGGAGAGCGCCCCCCCATCGCCAACCGCCGCTGCCGGGTTCAGCGCGCGTTAGCGTAGCGTGCTATTACAGAGCACTTTATGGCACATTAGCCCCCACTTCTCCTGCCAGCTCAGCGCAGCCGGCTGAAATAGAGGGCTGTGAATGCGTTAGCGCTAATGTTCTTATTACGGTCCTCTGTATATCGCCGCGCGTTCCAGGATTGCTATTTATTTCGCTGCGTTAAGAGTGCAGCTCAGCCCATTGCCCCGAGCCTCATTGTGAGTGAGCTGTTGCCGGGCTACAGTGGCTGTGATGTGTGTGTTTGGGTGTGAGCTCCCGTGCTGTTCTCCCCGCAGGGCCAGCACCCTGTCCAACGCCGTGTCCACGCTGTCCAACACGGGCATGTCCTTCAGCCGCATGGACGAGAAGGAGAAGCAGCAGGCTCTGGAGGAGGAGCAGGCCCGCCTTCAGTCCCTTAAGGTGGGAGTGACACACACACGCACACGCACTCACTCACGCACGCACACACACACGTACACACAGGTACATATACGCACAGGCACACTCATGTACAGTACACACACATACACTCACACACACGTACACACATGTACAGTACACACACACGTACACACATACACACATGCACATGTACAGTACACGCATACACACACACGTACACACAAACACACACACACAGGTACATAAACGTGCAGGCACACTCATGTACATGTACACACACAGATACTAAACCCACATGCACACACACACACACACACACAGGTACATAAACGTGCAGGCACACTCATGTACACATACACGCACAGATACTAAACACACAGGCACATGCACAGTACACACACCTGCACACACAGGCACATAAACACACCGGGGCACAAACGTACGCACACACACGCACTCATGCTCGCACGAAGGCGTACTTTGGCTGGATTGATTATACCCAATGACACAATCACCCTCTCTCAACCACTTCTGTCTGTCTTTTCTCCGAAATGCCTAAAAACAAAAACCCCAGTGCATTAAGAGTCGATTACATTGTCTCGTAAGATAAGAGAGAGGCAGTCCTTTTTTTTTTTTTTCTTCCTGTTCTCCTTTGTTTATCACTTTGTTTGAACACAGCGCAGGCGGCATGCCAAGGCCGGCTGATCGGCCACCCCCCGCTCGGCCGTTCTTAGCCAACGATTAAAGAAATGCGGCAGTATTTGTTCTAATAAGAAATCGAAGCCCGCGTCAACACGGGAGGCAGCGGGCGCCGTTTCACGCGGAGCCGTGCGTCGATGGGAACCGACCGCTCCTCCAACCCGTCGAGCGGCCCGGGCTCCTGTGGAACCGGAGCTTTTTGAAGCGGAACTTCAAACACGGAGCGGGTTTTCAGCTCCGGCGTTCACGATCCCGCTGTTTTTTTCTCGTGCGAACTGCCGCTGGGGGCCGACGAGACTCTCAGGTAGAGACGCAACCGGGATGTCCCTGTGCATGGAGAGCGACGTGTCCTGGCAGAGCCGGCAGACGTTCACCTCGCCTGCCCCTCTCCCCCGTCAATAATTACCCTCAGGAATTTGGGGGTGGGTTGGAGGGGGGTGTGACATCCATTCCAAACGGTCCTGTCGCTTGTCTGCTGGCTCTCTCGCCAGTACGGGACAGCCGGGCTCCTCTTGGCACGCTTTCTTGGTAAATGCTCTTTTGATAGATGTTTGTGTGCCTTGCAGATAGATGTGAGTTGGATTTGTTAGACAAGCTCATGAACGAGCTCAAGTGCAAACCTCCGCTGGATAAATAATGCACTCTGGCAGCACTTGGTCTGAAGTATTGTATTTGGTACACAGGAGACAGGGTAATGGGTCATCGGCGTTTTAGTTACTGGAATGCCTTCTGAGGGGAGGAGTAGATGTGATTGGTTCTCTCAGGCACCCAATCAAAAAAAAGGAGGCGGTTGAGTCAGTATTCAACAAGCCTTGACAGTTTAGTGAGCCTCTGGTTCCTTAAGGCAAACATTTCCCCATTGAAGTCCCCCCCCATTATCCTGGAGAAATTATACTATTTTGGACAGTACTTTTAAATGAAAAAAAATCTTCCAACTGAATTAATTACTCTCCACGGTCCTTTTTTTCTGAGCTCCGCAGAAGATTTTTACAACATAAAAAAAAAATCCTTTTCATCCCTTCCTGTTTATGGTACCCAGTACGCATGCACTGGTGCCAAAAAAACCCCGACAGTCAAACACGGCAGCGGATCCTGTGTCTCCGGTTCCTGTGTATCTCAATGGGCCAGACTCTGGAGGCTCTGGAGGCCCCTCCTCAGCGCTCTGTCTCCCTCTGCAGACGAAAGCCCCCCCCCCCCTTCCACCCACCCCTGGGAAAGTCTTTCTGAACCGCCAGCAAATGGTGTGAGCAAACAGAACCTAGCCTTGGCCCGGGCTTCTCGCAGGTGCTTGTCTGGGTGAATGAGTTCGTCTCCAGGGGGGGGGGAAAGCGAATGCAAACCTGCCTTTCTGCCGTTTCGTCCCGCAGGACCAGCGCTTGAAGGAGATCGGCATCCAGACGCCCTCGGCGTCCCCCAGTGCCCAGTCCGTGGGCAGCTCCAACAGCCACAGCGCTGGCATGGACCTCTTCGCCAACCCCTCCGTCCCCCCATCTGCCAACAGGTACCCCACTTTCACCTCATCTACCACCAGATACCCCACTGTTACCTACTGCACCGACAACTGCCCCGCTGTTACCTACTGCACCGACAACTGCCCCGCTGTTACCTACTGCACCGACAACTACCCCACTGTTACCTACTGCACCACCAGATACCCCACTGTTACCTACTGCACTGACAACTACCCCACTGTTACCTACTGCACCGACAACTGCCCCACTGTTACCTACTGCACCGACAACTACCCCACTGTTAACTACTGCACCGACAACTACCTCACTGTTACCTACTGCACCGACAGATACCCCACTTTTACCTCCTGCACCAACAACTACCCCACTTTTACCTACTGCACCGACAGGTACCCCACGTCTACCAACAGATAACTCACTTTCATCACTGTCTTAGGGGCTTTTTTGGACCATAAGAACACATCATCACATGAACAGACCATCTAGGCTTGTTATTTACCTCCAGAGCAGAGCAGGGATCTGTGTTGGGATCAGCTTCAGAACAACAGGAGTGTAAGGCGATGTTATGGCCCACCCCAGGGCAGATCACAACATAAACAATCCTGCTATTAAATAAAGAAAATAGCCAAACCCAGAACACCGGCCCCGTGCCACTAGGGGCAGCAGTATGATCACACAACAGCAGCAGTCAGCTTATGCCTTCAGGCGTGTGGACTGCTTGGCCAATCAATAATTTAAATGAATATCTTAAGTGATATCTCAGACCTCTGGGACAGGAGTTTTGATTCCCTCCACTAAAGAGTGTATCCAGCTGTGTGTTAGACCTGGAACTGAGTTCCCCAAGGGCCCTTTGCCTATAGTACATGAGCTGGCAAGTTCTACACATGAGATAGTTTTCCATCCAAATGTTTAGCAAATGTTGCAAATGTTGATTTCCAAAGAGTCGGCAAAATGAAATGCGAATCACTGCATGTGTCATTGTTCCACCGAAATGTTCTGAAGAGGGCACAACAGGATACAGGATATCATGTTAGGCATGTGACTTCGGTTCCCTTTACGTTATCGTTTATTGTGAAAATCTATTTCCACCACATCTCTTTATCGATGTCACTTTTTCCACTTTGCACAAGAATTTCCGACATTTCAGACTACTTGCAAGTTTACTTGCACTCAAATTCTAAATTTGCACGAAAACGGTTGTACGGAAATCCCGTTGTTGTCATTGCTTTGTGTATAAAAAAACCTTATTAAAAAAACTTTATCAGTGTAGGAGTTATATTCAACTCATTTTCACCAATAGCACCACGTGTTCCTTATTTGCTGTACTTTGTGTTATTAATCCCCTTTTACGAGTCCAAAACCCTCCATCAAATTCCACCTCATTGGACCCAGACTGACCCTTGCATCAGAGGCCAGCCCTTATGGATTTTAAAGCTGGGCCCTGGAATATTTTAACCGTCGTCTCAAACGCGCGTGCGATAGCCGGTTCGCGGCGGCACCGCAAAATATGCACGCTTCTGAAATGAAGCCGTCATCCTCGCCGAAGGCAATTTGGTATTCTGACTGTTAGACAGGCTCTGCATTTGCAAGTCAGCCTCGTCCTTCTGTTCGATTACACTCTTAGCCCAGATTTCTGCTTCGCCTAATTTGTCATTCGGGGAGGTACATGACAGGCGTGAGGCTGGGAGAATATCTCAGGCGATGGTGACGAGGCGATTTGTTTTCCGAGCCCTGCGGGAGGCTGCGATGGTGTGTGTCCGGGGCCGGTGCGAGCAGACTTATGGCTGCCGGATTTAGAATTCGTCACGACTGGACAACGCGCACAGCTGAACGTGTTACCCAGAACAAGGTCGGGGGCTGTCAGCCTGGCGGGCGGAGGGGCGGGAGGGGAGGGGGCGTGGGTGGGTTGGATGAGCAGTGGAGGGGGGTTGTGGGTCGGTCGGACGGTCCCTCTCTCTGCTCGGAAACCCACGTCGGACCGGGGGGCCGTTCTGTCACGGCGGGGAGTCAGTGACACCCTCATTTATTACAAACTACCCCTGAATTTCCTCTATCAGTTACTCTGACTGCACATTAGTCTCCAGCCAGCACCACGAACCGGACCTATGCGAATGACCTGTGCAGAATTTGAGTAGCGGATATTGGTGTGGATAAGCGGATGTCTGGCTGGCAGGCCTGGGCAGGCTGTGTGTTGACTGTGGCTCTCTCCCTCTCCTCCCCAGCGTGCCAAACCTCAGCAGCGACCTGTTTGACCTCCAGCCTGCCTTCGTCCCCGCGGTGCAGAGCACACCGTCCATATCCACCGCAGGCACCAGCGCCTGGGGAGGTGAGGCTCCTGCCCCACAGTACCCCCTCTGGCAGGGAGGGGAACCTTCAACACATTGGGCCAGTGCAGAATGACTCAAAACCCTGCTTACCTCAAAGCGATGGCTGTGCATTGTTTAGAGACAGAAGTAGAGCCAGAAAAATGACATTTTAAGTGATGTAATTTGATCTAAGGCATGAGCGTAGGCGGGATTTGTAGGTATAAATAAAGGCCTTAATTCTCCGGTGGCTCCCTGACCACAGAGGGATGGTCACTGGCTGGGTCTGAGGTAAAGCTCTCCGCTGACTGGTGGGGAGGGTTTAAATGGGGCCCTACAGGGGGCTTGTAGCAGAGCCGTTTCGTTGGCAGGATGGCAGAGTGGATTTGCGGGGGTCCCGTCTGCTTTGTTGCAGGCAAGCGCCCTCTACAGGCCAACATGGGACAGGCTCGGGATTTACGACAGCTACTCCCATACCGTGTGTGTGCGTGCATGTGTGAGCATGTGTGAGCATGTGTGTGTGTGTGTGTGTGTGTGTGTGTGTGTTTCTGTGTTTATGCATGTGTGCATGTCAGTCTGTATGTATGTGTGTGTGTGTGCATGCGTGTGCATATACGCGCAAGCATGTTTGTGTATGTGCGTGCGTGCACATACGTGTGTGTCTGTATGCGTGTGCGCGTACATGTGTTTGTATGTGGAGTATAACACACCGTTATGTGAGCTGAAACAGGAGGGAGCTCGTCAGTGTGTGTGTCACGCAGCGCGTGACTTGTTTGCAGTTGATGTGAAACGGTGTTGCCTGCTCTGTCCCCCAGGTCTGGAGACCCATCCTCCCAGCTCCGCTGCCTTGCCAGCGATGAATGTAGATTTCGATGCTGTTTTTGGGACTAAAGTTGCCAATAACGATGAGAAGCCTGCAGCAGCTGGTAAAAAAAACAGAAAACGGAGACAAATTAAGCCTAATAAGTCTCACCTCGCTTATTAAGTCCTTTGCCCAAAAATAAAGCGAAGCGCCCTTTTTGCGCCTCCTGGAGACGCCGTCCTGACCTAATTGGGCGTTCCGTTGCTGCTCTAAACTGTTACTACGGCTCTCTCTCTCTGGCTGCTGCGACTCCAGCTCGTTCTGCTTCTGCTGCTGTCTGTTTTCATTTAGCCTGAAATGTTTATTTAAAAAAAACACGGAATAAAAAACATTTTCCGCGCCCCCGTCGATTCTCAGGCCGGGCAATTTGCTGTTTTCGGGGAGCTGGAGCGCTGGCGCGGCCTCCTGTCAGAGGTGTCATATCTGAGCGGGCTGCCGTTCCTCGAGTGGCTTTTAACGGCCCGCAGCGTCTCCCATCTGTCAACCGCCCCCCTCCCCCCAACCCAGGCCCAAATTAACTCGCCTGTCGCCCGCTTCTTAACTCTTTTCTCTCGTCTCTCTTTCCTCCTGTCATCGCTCTCTCTGCTCCCCGGTGCCCACCCCTGCCCCCCCTCCCCCTCCTCTGTGCCCCCTGAACTGGTGAGTGTGCTTGTTTTTTTTAACTCTTCTTCATGTGTTCTCGCTGGCTCAGCAGGAAGCTGGAGTTTATGAATGCAGTCTGTGTCAGCAGCCCTGTCCAGCAGCCAGCCAGCTGCTGTTTCCTCACTAAATATTATTCCTTCCTCGCCCCGCTCTCGTTCCAGTGGGCTACCGGGGGCAGGGGGGGCGGGGGGGGCTGGGTGGGTAGCAGTTTTACGCGAGGCTCGACCCGTGTCCGTCCCGCCGGGGTTAACCCCCCTCCCCCGCGCGCGGAGCCTGCGGCGCCCTCTAGCGTAATTTGGCGGGAGGGGGGGCTGCCGCGCTCCATTAGCGGAATTAGCGCTGACGACAGGGGCAGCTCGCCCGACGCCGGCTCCATCTGGCCTGCTGGCTGCGAGACGGGGCCTGGCTGAACCGGCTGGCTGTGCCTAGCGCACGCGGACGCTCCACATCTGGGCCGCCGTTAGCTGCTCTGCGCGGTCTGGCCCCGCTCCCGAAAGACTGGCGGCCCCCTCTGCCAAAACACACACTTCTGAAGGGCACCTAGGATGTGTTGGTCCTTGATAAAAATACAAATAATAACCCTGCTGATGTTCCCCGTAGTTCCCTTTTTAACATCACAGGAAGTCGGGTGGTGATTGGATGTTCTGCCAGCGGTGAACCCAGAGTGATAATTACACCCACCTACCCATTTGGAGTGACTATAAAAACACCATGTATGGGTTTCAGTGGAAATGTACCAACAGTTGGTTAATAGAAAAAACACTGAGCAATCCTAGGTACCCTTCTTTTTCTAAGAATTGTGGGACATACCAACAATTCTTGCTTCTAATTGCTACTCTGTTACAGTAAGGACACATGCTGATTGGTTCGACGCCTTATTGTTTCTAGTTCAGTCGTTTAGTTGCTGGACTCTGCTTTAGCACAGTCTGTGGTTGACCTGGTGTGCCCTCTCCCCCTGCCCCAGGTTTCGATGTGCTAGGGGAAGTGCTGAAGCCCTCGGTGCCTGTGCAGAGCCAGCCTCCCCCCATGCCTGTGCACACGGGGGGCAAACTTGTGGCCAATGACCTGGACTCCTCCCTGGCCAACCTCGTAGGCAGTGAGTTCACTCCCCCAGTCCACTTCCCCCTCTCCCTTCATGCACACAGTATGCGGTTAACCCCTTGATGTAAGATGTAAAGCAAAGTTGTTGCCCAAGGCACCAGTGCAACACATTAAAAAATCTTGATCCACCGAGGTGCTTATTTCCCATCTGTGTAATTTTCTTTGATTGGCAACAGAAATTAGTGAGTGGGGTATAGCATCACAAATATGTGATTAGAATGTTGGAATTGCAATGTTCTAATGCTGATGTCACAGTCACTACTGGTAGTAGAAAGCAATGGAGTTCTAGAACACTGGTTTAGAATTTTGAATCCTCCTCGGGAAAGGGTTTAATTTAGTACACCTTCATCCTGAGCTCACAGTGTTTTCCCCTAAGTGAACAACAGGTTGCTTTCATCAGCCATCCCAAAGAAGATGACTGACACAACAGTGCCAAATTCATCTATATCATGGAAGACATAAGAAAAAAATATAAACAATGAAACCTAGTGTTACTAAACATCAACAATACGCATGCTTGCAAATGGTGTTTAGGAGAATAAACCGATAAAAATGAGGAACGTAATCATGGTCGTAATCATCATTAGTTGCATTAGATTATTGTCTTGATTGATGATGGTTGTTAGTCTGTTAATTTACTAATCTCATCGCAACGGTTTGTTACAGTGGTGTGGTTGGATCTGGTGTGGTTTACTTACTGTAGAGCTGTGGACAATCTGAATGGATCCATTAAAATGAGTAAAGAGAGATTAGCCCTGGATAATGCTAATGATGTGCTGTGTCCAGTTGTGCTCACACTGGGTTGTGTGTTCTGGCCTCATTGCTCTCTTTCTCTCTCTGTTGTCTCCCTCAGATCTGCAGTTTGGGGGAACACCAGCCAAAAAGTAAGTGTCTTCCCTGTGGAAGATGAGTGTGGAGTGTGTGCGTTTAGTGCAGAGGTGGGTCTGTTTCTGGTTTTCATGCCAACTTCTGGCCTTAATTATGTAATTATCCTGAACATTTACGCCATCTGGCATTTCTGCTGCATTTCCTGATGAACTTCTGAATCTTCTTGTGCTGATATATGAAACTTTTTACTGTGGTCTAATCTAATGTGGGCACCAGTGTTGGTGAATACAGTCAGTTCAGCCAGGGTAATTGTTGCCAACAAAAACCCGGGGTGTACCAGAAAAGACCAGAATTTGTAACCGTCTGTGGAGACATTGAAGTAGTGGACATTATTCCTTGCTGAAGCCTGCTCTTATTATTATTATTATTGTTTGGTTGGTTAAAAGGCCTCCTGGTTTGTGTGGTGTATTCTGGGAGTGGATATTATTAGTCACTGTTCTAAGCATTGTGTGGTTTGTCAATGGGCCTCCTGCTTTGCGTGGTGCATTTCGGTAGTGAACGTTGTTGCTGTAGCCTGTTCTTGGTGACGTTGTCTGGTGAGTTAATGGGCCTCTTGCTTTGCGTGCTGCATTTTGTTGTTCGGCGCGCCCACATTCAGGCCCGACATGCAGTGGACCCAGCCAGGGGAGAAGAAGCTGACCGGGGGCACTAACTGGCAGTCTAAGACCATGACCACCACGGCCTGGACCCCCGGCCCCATGGCCCCCGCACCCATGCCTGTGCCACACATGGTGAGAGCCACGCCTGTGCGTGTACAGACACAGACACACATACAGACACACATACAGACACACATACAGACACACATACAGACACACATACAGACACACATACAGACACACATACAGACACACATACAGACACACATACAGACACACATACAGACACACATACAGACACACACGCATACACATATACACACACACACACACACACACACACACATGTATATACATACACATATGGTCACATACACATACGCACAGACACATACACGTGCACACACACACATACACACACACATACATACCCGCACACTCACTCAGTCGCACATGCACGCACACACAACCACATCCGTGCACACCAACACACACACTCACATATACACTCGCCTGATCTCCCTCCTGCAGCGACAGGGCCAGCTCCAGGTCATAGTCTGTAATGTAAAGCACAATAGCACAGTAGAGCTGACTGCCGTTGGCCTTCATGCCAACCTCCTATTTATTCCCTTTCCCTCAGCACCTCGTTTCACCCATTTCAAGGACAATTTTCGCTAACCGCTTCTTAATTAGAATGCAAGCTGCGTGGTTTAGTCTATTATCCGTACCTGATGGAAATATCTGCCTAGGAGCCAAACTAAGGGAGCGTTTCAAAGTCCGCCTCTACAGCAGTCTGTAGGACGTGGCCGTGTTGCTTCTCATGTTCCCCCCCGTCCTTTGACTGAATTCGCAGGGCTGTTTCTGGGTTGTTGTTTCTCTTGGGCAGCCGCAGCAGGCCCTGAGAACTGACCTTGTGGCTCCTGCTCTGTGCGCGCGGGGCAGTTTTTCGCCTGCACCGGCTCGTTCCGTCACTAACCCCCGGCTTCCTCTCTTTCTCGCTGCGTTGCCCTTTGCTCAACTTCCTGTGCGGTTGTCACTTACCCATCCTGTGTGTGTTTTTTTCTGATTTCTTCACCTCCCCTGTTGTTCTCTCTTTCTCTCTCTCTCTGTCTCTGTCTCTCCCTCCTTTTTTTGCCTAACCCTGCAGAATGGAATGTTCTATACTGGTTATGTAAGTACTTTTGTTAAGAAAGCATTCTATTACGATCCCGAGAACTGTCGAGTGTAACCCGACCCAATGTCAACATTCCTGTTTGGCGTGTCTAAGATTTCCATGTGACTGTAGCTGTTTGATGGCGCCCTGCCGCGTGCCGCTAGGCTAAGTGGACTTTAAACGGGCCCCACACGGCGGACGCAGGGTGTCAGTCCGTGTCTATTTGTGCATGTTTGAGTGTGTGTGTACCGCTGATGTCGCCCCATTGTCCCACCTTCAGTCTTACCTGGCTGCTCTCCTCACCCAGGGCTTACAGAGGCATGGCTTTGCCGACCTGCCTACCTGCCTCCAGGTTCTCAAGCTTATGGGAATGCCTTGGGCAGAGGAACCTACTGTGGGCAGCAGTTATACAAAGATAACCTCAATTATTGAAATGAGGATTCTTTTCTCCTACTGAATCCTTCCTAAATAGACTTTTTTGATGGTGTATTGCCGTCTTGAGTGGGGCTTGAGTGGGTATGTGCTGTGGTCAGTAGGCAGTGGGCTTCTTGAAGAAGGTCCTCTTCGTCCTCCTCTTGCTCACTGTTCTCTCTCCATGTCGCCCAGGCTCCTGCTCCGATGGCTTTTCCCATAACGACACCTCAAGTGCCTGTGTATGGAATGGTGAGCATCAATTCTGACCTCCGACCTCTGACCTCTAGCCTTTCAACTTCTCTCCCCTCTAAGAAACGCAGGTGTAAATGTGCATGTAGTCCTGCAGTATGATACTGTAGTACATCAGAATCATAGCAGAAATATGTATTTCGCTGCAATTAACATGCACTGAATAATAATAATAATAATAATAATCCCCACCATCATCATTCATCCATTCCTTTACTTTCATAATTATTTTATTAATAGCAACAAATTGTATTCATATAGCTAATTTAATCTTATGAACTCAAAAGTGCTTCACAGTGAAGTGAAGTGCCCCAGTGTGCAGTACCTGGATGAGCAGCTGTCGTTCTCACCGAGCTGTTCCTCTGGGCCCCTCAGGTTCCGCCTCAGATGGGGCAGATGGGCGGAGTCCCGATGATGGCACCGCAGCCAATGATGTACAACCAGCCTGTTCTCAGACCCTCCAACCCCTTCGCCCCCATCCCCGGAGCTCAGGTACCCCGTCCACCCCAAATCCAGCTCCTCACCTCCTCCTTTTTAGACCTCACTAATTTTTACAGGCCACTGACACTTTTGAATAAAGTGTCTGGTTTCAGTTGTATTCAAAACAGGGGTATTTAATATTTTTTGGTTGGCAACCTTGCATATGGAAAGCTGTTGGTGATATGTCCCTTTTTTAGACATCAAAAGTTTTAAATGGGCTTTAATTGTGTTACCACTGTTTTACCAGTTCTTTGCACTGGGGAAAATAAATCAGCTTTATTTGTAAGCATATGGTAATTGATAGTGAAATGCTTTGGATTATGGATGCAATGCATCAAGTGTTCAAGCTATGTTGAAGAAGTTCATATCCATTTGATATGAAAAAATGTATTAAGAAAATTATACACGGGTTACCTTCATCAGCATAACCACCTCCGCACTGATTGTTCGTTTACTCTAATGGGCGTTTACTGTAGTAATGGGTGTTTTCAGTGTTATCAGTTTACCGTCCAGCTTTCTGTGAAGGCTTTAGCGTGTACTGTGTGTATGTGGTGCTTGGGGACAGAGGTGCAGGGAGTCCAGGTGAGCCCGTTGCAGGAGGTGAAAGGGGAGGTGAAAGCACGGGCCCCCAGGGGAGGCGCATGGCTGTGCTGTGCCCATGCATCAGGGTAATGACCCGCACACGGCAGATTTATAAGTGTTTGGTAGCCCCAGCGTAGCGCTTCACTTTCTCCCAGACCGGCCCCGGGTGCTTTTAGAGCTCTCGGGTCACCACGGCGTCCGTCGGCTCGTGTTGCCCCGGACGACCGCGCGTTGCCCCGGACGACCACGCGTTGCCCCGGACGACCGCGCGTCCCGCTCGCGCTCCGTACGCGGGCCCCCCCGGGCGAGGGTCCGGCCGGAGGAGGCGTTTCGATTTCGGTTTTAATGGACCTATATTGGGCGGTGTAATGTACAGTGCTGAAATGCACGCTGCGTCGAAGACAACATCAATAATTAATGTGGAGACGCAATAAAAATGACTAAATGAGGTGACAGAGGAGCTGTTGGGTCGGCCCATGGAGTCGATTAGGGACGTGGCTTTCGTAAGAAGTACCAGATGGGTGCAGCGATCTCACAGTGAGAAGCTGGGGTCAGTTCCGCCCCCCCTGGGAGATTCTATTGCCAATCAGAGAGTTTAGAATTACCGGGCAGCAGATAGTATCTGGAGATAGCTTTTCAATTGTGATATAAGTGACTTGACCATGAAATGGTTGATGGTGTTAGATGGAGTGGTTTGAGTATCTCCGAAACTACTGATCTCCTGGTTTTTTCACGCACAACAGAGCTTACAGAGAATGTAGAGCTTACAGAGAATGCTGCAAAGCAACATTGAGAAAACATTGAGTGAGCTGCAGTTCTGTGGCCGGAAATGCCTTGTTAATGAGGGGGGTCAGATGTTTTAAGCTGACAGGAAGACAACAGTTACTCAAATAACCATGCGTTACAACAGTGGTAAGCAGAAGAGCACCTCTGAACACCCAACACATTGAACCTTGAAGTAGATGGACTGCAGCGGCAGTAGACCTATAAGTCCAAAATCCCAAAGTCCCAATAAGAACCTAATGAAGTGGTCACTTGTGCGTAATATTCAACATTTTTGTTGTATATAATATTGAAGATTGAATGTGTTTATTCTGTTGTGTAAAAAAAAAAAAAAAAAAAAAAAGATAATTGACCTGTGCCTTTGCTGTGTTTGTCATTTCAGATGCAGTTCATGTAGTAACCAACAAGGGACTAGAACACCCGACGCCATGGCAAAAACCAACTAGAAGGAGCAAAGAAGGCAAAGAAGAGACGGCAAGACTTGAATACACCAAATACAGGGAGGGAAAGAGAGTAGGAGAGAGGGAAAGAGAGAAGGAGACTGGCTCACACTTGTGTCTGAAACAGCCCCTCTCCCACACGCCCAGCTCCAGTCACACGTTTTTTTTATTTATTTATCTGTAGGAAAGAGTTATTAAGGTAAAAGTTCAGATAAGGGGCAGGATGGGTTAGTCTGGTCAACACTGAGTAGTATATAAAAAAGTTTGTGGTAATATTCTCTCCTGGTTTTGTGTTGTGGTGTTGGGTCATTAGGTCTGGTTCCTGTGGATGAATCTGTTACAGTGGTATATAGGTGCTTTTGGGGAGGTAGAGAAGGTGTATCAGTGCCAAACACTCTTAGTCGGGCCTGCCAGAGACCAGCCTGCTCTCCGTGAAGGTCCTATCCCGTCAGGATCCAGTTTTGGCCGGTTTGGACGGCCTGTTTTAAAACCTTTGGTATTTTCTGTCCCACATCCAGACTATGGAATCGATTCTGAAAGTGAAAAGCAAATGTTAATGTTTTTTTTTGGGTCAATTGCAGTAGGGGAAAGGGCTATCAAGAGTAGGTACACCGTTACCTCAAAAGCACTTGAGCTAGGCTATGCTAACCTCATTCGGCAGGTCTCTGAGGCCGTTTAGTTATGAAAAAGTTTTCAATGCGGAATTAAAGAAGTGTTCTGGCAGAGGTGTTTCTTCATGTTACTGAGGCAGTCACTTCTAGGGCTTGCCCCTAAAAAAAAAAAAAAAAAAAAAAATTATAATAATTTTTTTTTTCCCGGTTCCAATTGTCCTTCCTCACAGGACGGGGCGGGGCCCTTTGCTGCGGCTCGTGTGATTGGTTAAGAGCGGCTGTTTCAGACAAATGTCAGAGCGCTCGCAGTCCGAGGTCATCGTGAAGACTCCTCCTCTTTCTTTGCTCGCGGTCTGAAAACGAGACTCCAAAAAAAATGATGTCATTTCCTTTTTCGTGCTCTGTTGTAGCTTGTAAATAATGTTCTTCCTACATGCCTAGAACATGGAACCCCTCGCCCCTGTGCCTGCCCCCCTGCCCTTACCCCTCCCTGTCTTTTTTTTTTTTTAAGGTTCCCTTAGTTCACCTTTCCTTACTAAATTAGCGTTTTCTACCAGATTTCGTTGTTTATTGGTTCTTCGGGAAGGATTTGTTTTGCCAAAGCCTTTACAGCGTAGAGTCTCTCCCCCTCTGGGAAGCTGAGGAGAAGTTCTGAATTGGTCAGATTTCTTTCCCCCCCCCTCCTGGTTTTTTGAGCTTGTATAAACAATTATTGTCACCTGTACAAAACCTGGTTTGGCAAACATTAACCAGCTCACGATTGTTTTCCCCCGGTTTGCATATCACCGTAACCGATTTAACCGCCATTTTGGTGTCTGGATACAGGGCTCTGATTATTCCCTCAGTAGCTTTTGGAATAAGGAGACTTTTTATTTTTTTGTTTATTTTTATTTTTTGCTTCCCCCATTCCTTCTTGATGAGACTGGATAGGGAGGGGGGTATCTTTTGCACACTCACTGAGGTGATTTTTCTGAAATGTAACAGTCACCCCATCACTGTGTAAAGAGAGGGAGGGGGGCGCTTGTTATATTGCCGTGTTGTTTTTGGAGGGTGGGAGGGGGTCATTTGGGGTACAGGTGGGCCAGGGGTTGGGTAATGGTCTGTGTGTGATGGTGGGTTTTCATGTTGTTGTTGTTGATGTCTAAGAGACATTCTAGATTGTGTGTGTGACATCATATCTGTTGTACAGCATTTAGCACAAAAATTGAAAAACATCAAGGTAGTGAAATAAGTCAAGTAAATGATGTAACAAAAACTGCACAAAACTTAATGCCAATAGCTGGAATGTTGTGGGTGAGGGGGCAGAGATTTATTTTAGGTAATATAATGGCCCTAAAGCTTTTTTTTTTATTTTTATTTTTTTATTTTTTGCTTTAAGAGTTGAATTAAGAAATGACTATCCTGTGGGTTGAAAGTAAGACCAGTAGAATACAAAAAACAGGGTAACCCCCCCGCCCCCCCGCCCTCTGAGGGAGGTGTCCCGGCAGTTTCCTCCTCACACTCATGGCCAATCTTAGCTAACGGTGAGTAGTCCTGTGCTGTAACGTGTCTGACCTGTCCGTCTGTCCGGTAGATAGTTCCACTCCAGCCCGATTGGCTACTCAGGACCATTCTGTTCCGTGATTGGCGTGGCTCTCCAACCTTGGGAGCCGTTCAGATCACTTTGTGTATTTCCTGCCAAACTTTTACCACCATGAATGTGTCTGCTATTATGAATCTTGTTCTAAACAGGAAATGAGATCAGTTCTGTCGTGTTCACTCTTGTGGTCCACTTAATGTGTCGGTGTATACGCCCTTGGTAGATGATAAAAGATTCACACAGAAAAGATTTTTATTTTTTATTTATTATAATTTTTTTGTTGGCTTTGGCAGAGGGTGAGTTAAGGTGTTTGTGGACAGTTCTAGCACTTCACCAGGGGAAAAGGCTAAGAGCTACTACAGAGGAATGCCCAGGATGGGAAGATTTCACGTAGGTTTTCCACAAAGCTCCTCTATAAAGTACGTAAACTGCAATCAGATTTTGGGGTGTTAAACACAGAGGTTGATTAGCACAGCTTTTCGCACCTTTTATTCCCGATTGGTCCCTTTTTATATATATAGTCAGTCTTTTGCATGGATTCCAGTGCTACTGTTGTGGAGGAACTCGGTGTTCGGTGAAAACGGAGGAGGGAGGGGGGGGGGGGGGGGGGTTGGCGCGAGAGACCAGGAAAGAGTCATGGCTTGGAAACTCCTTTCTCTGGCTGCATGGTATGTGTTGTGTTGTTTCCCCTTTAAAAAAGCATGAGCTTGAATGTTGTGACGTTAAAAGTTGATCAAGTGCGTGGGGCGGTCGTCCTTTTCTCGGGGTGACGATGTACTGAAATGAAAAGACTGCCAAGATGTAGAGGTGAGTCTCAGAAGAACAGCTAGGCCAAGCATGGTAGTCTTTGTCCTTATGCAAGTAGTTGCCATTTTGTGAGAGGTTTTCTGACTGGGCGGTTATTGTCCACTTTATCAAACTCTGCACACTGATGTCACTCCTGCCACCAGATCTGTAATATACACATCCATAGTGCAGTACACGCACCTAACATACCGAGGTGAAGCCACGCCAGTGTTTCCAAAGATCACATCTGTCCTCATCTTGGTCGCAGGAGCTTGTTCCCATACACGCCTCTCTGGCGCCCTCTGTTGGTGAGTGCGTGTCCTCCACGTCCGCCAGTCGTCTGGGTTTTTCTGTTCTAGCCTGTTACTTGTTGCTGAACTTCTAGCCTGAATTATTTTTATTTTTTTTTCCGCTGCGAGACCTTGGCTGCCATCGGGCAGCGGGTGCTGACCTGGTTCAGTTTGTAATGTGACGTTTTTCTCGAGCCAGTTGGAAGACCTGTACTTGAATGCATGGGGATGTGAATCGTGCACAACTGTGCCCTGCCTCTCTGTCATCAGGGATCATGAGAATGAGAATGGAATTGTTTGTTGGGGCACTCATTTTGTAAGTGTTTTTGTCAAATTGTATGCACATTTTTATTTTTATTTGCAACAGTTTTCTTCCGTTGCCTTGCATATTCACTTTGTATCCATACTCTTCAATTGCGTTGTTTTATCTTTTATTTTATGGACGTGAGATATATTTGCATTATATATATATATATGCACATGCGCAGACACGTGTATATATACACACACACACACACACACTCACACACACTCACACACACTCACACACACACACACACACACACACACACACACACACACACACACACACACACAAACACGCACGGATGCATACATATATGCACAGACTCACATACTGCAAAAACATTTATTTGTATTTCACAGAAGGGCGAGGAAGACTTCTGCTTGGTTCAGTTCATCTTTGATGCCAAATTATTTCCTCTGTTTGCAGTGATGTAAAGTCAGACCCAGACCGTCCAAAGGTTTATTTTTTTCCCTTTTGTACATTTTTTTATTTATAAAACCAGAATATCAGGACTTAAATTAGCATAACAGAAACATTACAGAAAATCATGGGCTTTTATTTTCTATGCATAAATATTTCATACGGGGTCACATACAGTTTTGTTTTTTGGAGAAAACTATAAATAAAGTCATTTGCCGTTCCTAAATTGTATGTTGTTTGTGCTTCTTTGGCTGCTGTCCATTGGTTTCGACACAACTATCCTTTGAAAGTGTGAAGGACAATGTGTTGGCAGCAGGATGTGACATCACAGCAGGGACTGTGGGAGATGTAGTCCTAAGTGGGACATGAGTCTTGACATGATGAACTGTTTGAACTTGCATTACATACTCATCCTTAGTCTGTAGATAAAGACTGTCCACGATTCTCCCCAAAGACTAGTTACATTTACATGGAGCCTTTTATTCCATGATGAATCAGATTTAATTTAATTAAATTTATTCCATGATTAAAGAGCCCAACCGGAACAAAAATGCCTCGTGTACCCACTCAATCAGAACAAACAGTGCTATTCCATTTGAAATGTTATTTGGTTTAAAAGGGGTGGTGTGAACTTTTGACAGGAGAGCATATGCCATGTTAATGCTTAAAGCGACTACTTTGGATGAAATGCTAATTCTGCACGCATTCATTTGGAACCTTCCATCGGAACAAATGTATTGGGAGTGAAGAGCTATCTATACTCTTTTCTTTTTTTACTAGGCTGAACATTTCAGATTACTTTCTTCACTGTCCTGCCCTTCACTGTGGATCCAACAAGATGGTCTCCTCATCATTAATCCCCAGTAACCCCCAAAGAAAATTACCTGCTTTTTTCACTATGTCTTAGGTTTGAAGGCTTAAGGGATACTGACCGTTACAGAACAGGTTAATTCAAGTCATTCATTGGCAAAGAAATCCACACACCTTGTTCTCACGGCCTTTATAGGCCACTGATTCGAAAGGAAACCCGCCGACACTGCGGCCCTCTGGGAGTTCAGTTAGACACTCCTGCTGTAGTTTGCTGTACAGTGTGGAAACACTCCTGCGGCTCACTGGGAATTATCAAGAAGTTTTTACGACGCAAAATAGTCATACCGTTTTTTTAGTCTAAAGAGATAAAGGAATGCTTCTGCGCTATGACCCTGATCTGGGGGACGGTGGGCTCGCCTGCGCTGGAGGAACCGACTCCTGTCCCGAGGTGTCTGCTGCGGTTTCTTGCTCCCGACGCTCTGCTTCCTGCTCTACACGCTCTCCTTCCTGCTCCACACGCTCCCCTTCCATCTCCTGACGCTCTCCTTCCTGCTCCAGACGCTCTCCTTCCATCTCCAGACGCTCTCCTTCCTGCTCCACACACTCCTTCCATCTCCTGACGCTCTCCTTCCATCTCCAGACGCTCTCCTTCCTGCTCCACACGCTCTCCTTCCTGCTCCAGACACTCTCCTTTCTGCTCCACACACTCTCCTTCCGTCTCCAGACGCTCTCCTTTCTGCTCCACACACTCTCCTTCCATCTCCTGACGCTCTCCTTCCATCTCCAGACGCTCTCCTTCCATCTCCAGACGCTCTCCTTCCATCTCCAGACGCTCTCCTTCCATCTCCAGACGCTCTCCTTCCATCTCCAGACGCTCTCCTTTCTGCTCCACACACTCCCCTTCAATCTCCAGACGCTCTCCTTTCTGTTCCAGATGCTCTCCTTCCTGTTCCAGACGCTCTCCTTCCTGCTTTCTGCCCTGCTGACGGTATTCTGTAAAAGCACCTTCCCTAGAGACCTCCGCTGTCCTCTCACACACATTACATCCTTCCCTTTAACCCCTGAAGTGGCAGTGACGCATTGTGTTAGGCCCCTTTAACGACCAAGCACAACTCTTTAAGGTCACACATGGAGTTGTACAATGATGACTTCGGTTTTTGAAAAAATGTTCTATAAACCTTTTTCTTTTTTAGAATGATTTAAGTGTTAAGAAAGAATTAATGAGTTAGTTTGGGCAGATACTTTGGTGGGCTGTCTTGCCCTCAGCCCTTCTTCATCATGGCAATTAGTGTCGCAGCAGAGATTATTGGTGTCATTACTGCACTGTTCAGCCTGTTCTGGATGGACTGCCATGGGCTGAAAGGAAAAGGGTTGTCTGTTTGTCTTAAGGGGTTAAATCCTGAAGAATGTCTTATTTTGTAAGTTCAGGGTTGAGTTAATAGGAACTTGTTGAATCAGTTGTCAATTAACTGAAGCAGAGCCAATTAGATTCTGTTCAAAATGGAAGTTATCTTGCCTGATAAAGCACCAGCACTGCAGAAACATAGTTATTTGTGTTCATTTCACATGTTCGTCGAGTTCCCTCATCACCGGGAGAGCAGGGATCCTTGGCAGCCACAGCGTGCAGTCTTTGTGAAATGGCAAGTCATCACTGTTTATTGACTGTAGCTGGCTGCCTTTTGATCATTAAGCTTTCCTCTGCTCGGTCTGATCCAGGAAGGTCAAGGCAGACAGATATCCTTTTGTATGATGTTTGCCGGCATGGACTTGACTTTTTTTTTTTATTGAATATTTTCATGAAGATTGATTTCTCAGCACTGTGATGGGTGTCCATCAGTAATATTCCTTATGTAATACGTAATTTATGCCCTTTGATTAATTAGTGTGTTATGCTGTCTTAGTGTTATTCCTATTCCATTCAATGACACAATACACCAGCAGGACCGAATACTCAACGCCCCCTCCCCCTCCTCCTCCCTCCCTGCAACCGACAGAGTAACATTGCCATGGCAACACCAAACATGCTAGAAGGAAAGTGTGAAGGTAACTGATCATTTCCTCACATGTACAGTAGCACAGGTTTAAGCCCACAGTATAAAGTCTAAATACTTCCTATCATGACAGAGAAAGCCTGATCTTGCAAATAGAGACAGGTATGATCGATGTAAATGCTGTACTGACTTTTTTGTGATCAGTTACATTTTATTTAAATATATTCAGGTATTACATTACATTAATGGCATTAGGCAGATGCTCTTATCCAGAGCGACGTACAATTGATTAGACTAAGCGGGAGACAATCCTCCCCTGGAGCAATGCAGGGTTAAGGGCCATGCTCAAGGCTATGCGGATCTTATTGTGGCTACACCGGGGATCGAACCACCGACCTTGCGCATCCCAGTCATTTACCTTAACCACTACGCTACAGTCCATCCCAGGTATTGACAACAATGGGGGGAAATTCCACCAGAATGTGTCATAGTTTCGCTCTCTGCTCATGCTCATTTGTGTCCCTGGTCACAAAGAAAACACAGGGCTGTACCCGGCAGATGAACCAATGAAAAAAAACTCAGGCAGTGGCCACACAAGGGTGCAACGATTTTACTTTGGATCGTTTTGTGGAAATAAAAACCTTGATATCTTTGTCTGTGCGCTAGGGGGAAACATATATATTTTTAACCTATAAAAAATTATGAACAAAAGAATATGTCGCATTGATTGAACATCAATATATGATTGGAAATGCGTTTCATTTGCTGTGAAACATGAATGCAGTCCAATGGGAATTTATTAAATTTTTGAGCGAAAATATAGGTGTCGCTATAACTTCGTATCATTTGGCGAAACGAATGGCTGGAAAGCTGGCCCCTTTCTGCGCTTCCTGAATTGGCAGCGCTCTGATTAGCAGTGTCCCCATAAGCTATGAGCGTGTCAGTATATGGACATTTGCCATGTTGGATTATTTTCTGTTGTACCTCCTCTCCGTATCCCCCACATCATATCTTAAGTAACGTTTGTATCGTTGCTGCCCTCTAACACTGATCCTATATAAGCTATCAACTGTATTAAGTAATTGCTGGGCCTAGTGTAGGGGTTGGGCAAGCACACCTGTCATTTTTCAGGGACGGAATGTAGCTGTAGTGTTGTCTTTAACCAAGATAACCAAGTTGTAGTTAAAAGGAATGTCAGGCACTGGAGATAAACTCTGACAGCTGTGCAGAGAGGGGCTATTTATACCCTTCATTGAGGCTCTGTGGACCTCCTCTCTCTCCCACTCCTCTCTGCTACCTCAGATAGAATTGCTCCTTCTGGACCTTTCTTCCACGCTCTCCTTCATCCCCGCTGTCACAGAACATTCTGGAAGAGTTGGAAGGAGTGGCCAGTCTCTAGATAAGGGTCCACATCTCTCTCTTGGATAGAGGTGCGAAACGGGGGGAAGAGGGTCTACAAAAGCGTGAGAGCAGAGAGAGTTTTGCCGGCGAAAAGTTAAACATGTCTCTGTTGTGCTACAACAAGGGCTGTGGGGACAGATTCGAGGAGGCCAACAACTCTGACGGTAAGACTTTTTCTTTTCAGTCTGTAATGAATGATCAAATACAACGGTTACCGTGGGAATGACGTGCAATTAATTGGAATTGGGGCTGGTGGTTAAGTCTGCTGTCTGACGGCCATGTTAAATTGCACTGCGGTTACATCACGGTCGGTTTCGGAGAGTAGGTCCGATCAGTGAGCACCGGTGGAAGAAAGGAGGATTAAGCACATGACAGAGTGGGCCTGTTTCTCTCTGTTTGGCCTTAAGTGTTTTAGATTATTAGAAATAAATAATTGAATGACTTTCCTAGAATGGCTGGGCCTGCCACAGTAGCCTCTGCCGGGATTAGCCTGCAGACGTGTGCTAGCAGGTGTCCGCTGTAGCAGGTATGTGTTCAGCTGTAGTGGCTGCGGGCCTAAGGTCAGTTTTCATTTTAATAGCAATTATGCAGTCATATCATACAATTATTATTAAATAGAGAGTAGCACTCTAAGCTTTGGGATTAAGAATGGCTCGATGGTTACCATTTTAAATGTAATTATCTAGTTAGTCCTGAGTGATGCCACTACATTTGATCATTTCAATTACTAGCCGCATGCCTGTGATACATTTTTCCTGGATTATATGTTAGCGATTTGTAGTGTGCGATTAGTATTTTGCTAAATTCAACACTCTTCTTTTGTAAAGGTATACATTAAATAAGCTAACAAAGCATGTGAGTATGTTATTGCACTAAGTGTGTTGATATTCAAATGAAACACAAAGAATGTATAATTCTATTCTATATAAATGATAAATGTTCAAAAAACCATCTGTCAGAATGGTTTAAAATATGGAACTGAAAATAAAAGTGTTATTCTTTTTCATTTCATTGTAAAAATATTATTCACTTATATTCTTATTGCAAAGAATTATATGGCGCCTCATTTTGTTTTTCTCATTTGAAGAAATAAACACATCTGCTCTGTCTGAGGAAAAATGCTTTCCATTGAATATGAAAGAGGCGCTAACATTTTCAGCATGAGTTATGGGAGCGATATTTTCAGAGAAGGTTGCGCTAATTTGAAATGAACTAAAAATGTGAAATACTAAAATCATAGAACTGGAACAGATTAGTTTTCAGAATGAAACTGAAGGAAATTCGTATGCAGGAAGAAGTTTAGTGGAACTAATCCAAAACCTGAAAGGCTGGAAATATGACTGAATGCCTGACTGCTTTCACACAGTGTAGTAAAACAGGGCTGCAGTGTGGACCATGTGCTGTGTGTGGTAGGCCATTATGGAGCAACTGATTATACAGTGTAGGAGTGTCATGTGACAAGGAACAGGAGGGTTAATGACGGCTTCTTCCTCAGCAACTGTCACCTTTTGTCTTGAGTGCCATTTCCCATCCCCCCTGGGAGGAGAGGGGGATTGTGGGATTGCTCTGAAAGATTGCCAGATTGGAGCTCAGCCTTTTCTCTGGCTGTGGGAGATAAGAGGGGGATGAGGTCAAAGAGACTCATTTAAAGGAGTCTTGTGCACTTTTTTGGGTATATTGATCTGTCTCCGTCCCTCTCCTTCTCCAACATTTCTCTCTCGCCTCCTACTCCTCCTTTCCATGACCTTTTCCTCCTGTCTTTTTCCTGAAGGCTCCTGTCTGCATCACCCCGGGGTGCCCATCTTCCACGATGCACTGAAGGTAGGCGAGAATCCTACAAACCCACAGGAACTCAAACCCACGAACACACAGGAACTCAAACCCACAAACGCACAGGAACTCAAACCCATAAACCCATAGACACTCAAACCCACAAACACACAGAAACTCAAACCTACAGACACACAGGACCTCAAACCCACAAACACACAGGAACTCAGACCCACAAACCCACAGGAACTCAATCCCACAGATACGCAAACGCTCAAACCCGTAGACACTCAAACCCACAAACCCACAGGAACTCAATCCCACAGATACGCAAACCCACAAACCCACAGGAACTCAAACCCACAGATACGCAAACCCACATACCCACAGTCACTCAAAACCATAGACGCTCAAATCCACAAACACACAGGACCTCAAACAAACCCAAAACCACATGTGAAAACGCAAACCCAAATGCTCACATTAACACACAAAAACACACAAACCATGACCACACATGAACATACAAACACACAAACCTTACACAAATGCAACTGAATGGTACAAGCAAAAAAAAATTCTGTTTTTATAACAAGAGAGAGTTCTGATTATGATCACAGGCTAACCTTCGTGCCACACAGACACACACACACACACACACACACATTATTGATGATTTGCCAGTGCTGTCTATTGGGTGATCAATATCTCTGTCCTCCAGGGCTGGTCATGCTGCAAGAAGAGGACCACAGACTTTTCAGAATTTCTCTCCATCAAGGTAACCATGGGATACCGTACAGTAAAATACAACTCCAGTGTACGGCGGCTCCCAAAAATAATGCAGTGCATGGGTTAAGTCTATTGCTTCATTTTAATGTGTTACCATGGCACCATTTTACCAGAGGCTTTCTATCACAAGGGAGATGGCTCCACTTCCTGACTCATTTATGGAGCTCCGGCTGCCATATTAAACTTATTGAGATCAAGTTACAGATGCATCCTTTGTCTCTGATACCGAGTCACCCCTCTTAATATGAAGTGTAGAAAGTGTGCCAACTTGCATATAGTATCTTTATTATAATATATAGTTGGAAAGCATGAAATGTCTTTAATTCAGTGGAGTGAATTCTAATCCTGTAGAGCCACAGGAACTGCTGGTATTTGCTGTTACTGTTCTCAGAACTCGATTGACCAATTAAGAGTTGATTGCACCGTGAACTCACTGAACCTGATTGGTTCGGTCTGAATTGGTTTGCTGCTTTCATGATGAAAACAAAAACCTGCAGGGTCTCAATGACTGGGGTGAGGATCATTGATTATCCCGATCTGCGGTACAGTAAAATCTCCATTCAAATGCAGGCTTTCCGCAACGCGTTGTGAGCTGACTATTGACCTCTGACCCCACTGTTTGTCACGCCAGGGCTGCTCACGGGGTCAGCATAGCAACAAGAAGCCCGAGGAGCCCCTGCGCCCCGAGGTGACCTCAGATAAGGGGGACGTGCATTTTGAGGGGGGGCAGGAGATAATCTACCGGGGCCCCAAATCTGCAGAGGCCCTGGAGAAGGAGAGACCCAGGTACTGTGTGTGTGTGTGTGTGTGTGTGTGTGTGTGTGTGTGTGAGAGAGAGAGAGAGAGAGAGAGACTCTCACAGTGCTCTCTCCCTGTGTGTGTGTGTGTGAGAGAGAGAGAGAGAGAGAGAGAGAGAGAGACTCTCACAGTGCTCTCTCCCTGTGTGCAGCCCAGATGAGCCCAAGGCTAAGCTCCCGGTGAAGGTGTCCCCCTCTCTGGCCCAGCTGCTTGAGAAACTGGACCTCAGCAACAAGGAAGAGGCCCAGAAGAAAGGTGAAGAGCTTTCAAACAATATATTCCACACCTTCTACCTCTATCAAACATTATATTCTACACCTTCTACCTCCATCAAACAACATATTCCACACTCTCTACCTCCATCAAACAATATATTCCACACTCTCTACCTCAATCAAACAATATATTCCACACCTTCTACCTCTATCAAACATTATATTCTACACCTTCTACCTCCATCAAACAACATATTCCACACTCTCTACCTCCATCAAACAATATATTCCACACTCTCTACCTCTATCAAACATTATATTCTACACCTTCTACCTCCATCAAACAACATATTCCACACTCTCTACCTCCATCAAACAACATATTCCACACTCTCTACCTCCATCAAACAATATATTCCACACTCTCTACCTCCATCAAACAATATATTCCACACTCTCTACCTCAATCAAACAATATATTCCACACCTTCTACCTCTATCAAACATTATATTCTACACCTTCTACCTCCATCAAACAACATATTCCACACTCTCTACCTCCATCAAACAATATATTCCACACTCTCTACCTCTATCAAACATTATATTCTACACCTTCTACCTCCATCAAACAACATATTCCACACTCTCTACCTCCATCAAACAACATATTCCACACTCTCTACCTCCATCAAACAATATATTCCACACTCTCTACCGCCATCAAACATTATATTCCACACTCTCTACCTGTAAAAAAAGAAGCCCCAGTGGAAAGAAATCTTGGGAGGTACCCAGCTATTGAGGGGGAGGTAAAGGTAGAATGGATATAACTATTACAGCGATTGCAATAGGTTGAACAGGTTACAACCAAGATAATAAACTGGCTAGAAAAGTATCTAAAATGTTACATTCTGTGCTGACGCTCACTGCCTACCTCTTTACACACAATACCGCCATCCAGCTGCATACTGTATCTGCCTCCTCCACACACACACACACACACACACACACACACACACACACACACACACACACACTTAGCGTCGTGATCCACCCACATCTCTGCAGACTCCGCGTCTGAACCAGACCAGTGAAAATGGAGTATGGGACTGAGCGGTGTGCCTGCATGACCTCACTGAGTGAGGTCTTTGACCAGTCCTCTCATATACAGTACAGTAGAACATCTTCCTCAGCACTGAGTCTGCCTGTCTACAGTACAGGAAGGAAGCTCTTATAGAAGAGCTGCTGGGATCCTGTAATCGGTGTCTCATTATGGGTTTGCCTTCAGACTAGCCTCAGGCTAATACATTTACATTACTGTATGCCTGACATGGCCGACACTTCAATGTCAGCTAAGTCAAATTGCAGGCTTAAGTTTTCTCACCCTCTGGCCTGTGCGTCTTCTTCTGCCCCCCTGTAGAGACCGAGGCTGCCATGCCAGGAACAAGGTGCAAGAACGCAGGGTGCAAAACGGTAGGTGTGTGCCGTTATGTGTGCGTGTGTATTTCAGTGAATCTTCTAACTGCTGTAAACATTTTTTTTTCACTTAATGTCAAATTCAAATCTCAATTTCCCCTGCACACCCTTGCGCGCAGACAGATTCTAGCTTATTTGTAAGCTGGGAGTGTATAACTGATCCTTGACCTGCCTGAAAAACCATTACTTATTTATCAGCCGACAAACCTAAAAAATCACATTGGGTCTTTCACCAGATTGAAGCTTTTAAAGGCTTTACACAGGAGTATAGTTTTACCACCCTCTGCTGGCCGCCATGAGCCATTGCATTGCCCGTGTTTTGACAAAGATGCAGTTTTGAACCAACCTGCAAATAGTTTGCGAAAGGTCTGTGCACACGAATCACACGTAACATGGCCCCTTATTGCCCTGTGGTCACCACGAGACGTGGGTCTAATACATATTTAAATACTTTAACACTTAGGTTACACTCCTGCAGATCCCTGACTATTTTCAGCAAGACATGTTAGTAATCAGAATGTACTATTATATGAAAGATCGAAATAGCCATTTCTTTTAAAGCTGTCAGTAATCTGCTGAGATTTGACTGGTGACGTAAGGGTTGATAGTATCTGACCCAGGTCTGGTCACCAGATTGTGTTCTTCGCATACAGGAGTTTGTTTTGGGCTTTTGTCCCTGTTGTTTGGTCCCTGTTGTTTTGTCTCTGTTGTTCCTCTGTGTGATGGATAGCTCAATCTGTGGCTCTGTTACCTTCGACCCCCAGGTGTACCAGGGCCCTGAGACAGACGCAGAGACCTGTACCCACCACCCTGGGGTACCAGTGTTTCATGAAGGGTGAGCTCCCTGTCTCCAGCTCTCCCGTCCCCTGGCTCTCTCCCTTCTTCCGCTTTCCCTCCCTTTCTCCCACCTTCTCTCTTTTCCATTTCTCCTCCTTCAACAAAACCTGAGTAGCCAGCAGAATTATTTATCCATCAGGAAACTCGCATCTGGAATCAGGGTAATACCTGTGCCTACAGAAATCCAGACACCGTTAACCTAAACTCAAGACATGCGTATTTAATAAAAGGATGCACATACAGTATTAGACAGCTGTGAAACTTGACAGTATTAGTCTGATAAAGAGGAAGTAGATAAAGAAAGATGCGGCACATTCAGAAAAGTGCAGAAAAAGTGCTGGAGGCAAAACAGTACATTTAAAAAGTTTCACAAACATTCATTGAGAGCTACTGTACACTTTTAGTCAAAAACCTCCGTCAGAAGCTCTGACCAAGGTTTTTGGCTGAAAAAACGTGTGAAATTTGAGAAATTGTGCAGATGTCTTTCTTTTTGAAAGTATTAGGCTGATACAAAATGACCAAAAACCCTGTGGTGCAAAGGCAATGAAAATGCAATGATAAAAATATGTGATGAGAATGAAATGGCAAGATCCAATAAAATAATACTTGTGTGAAAGTAACCCTGCTGTAAAATCCAGCGATGCCAGCTTGTCTGAGCTTGCAGGAGCTGGTCAACCAGCTACCAGCTGTTTCAAAACATATCTTGTTTTGGTGGTCAAACCATGTTGTGCTGGGAGCTGGTCTAAACTGGCCAAGCAGCTACCAGCTATTCTTTCAGCAGGGAATGGCTTTAATATGGTGGCTGTGTTAAACACAGAGGCAGCGTTTAAATGCAATGGCAGCCTACTCCCCCCCCCCCCCCCCCCACGTTCCCCTCCACATTTAAAGCGAATAAACATGGTGGAGTTAATGTGAGCCTTCCATATGCTGCTGAGGCTTTGATCAGAAGCTGCTCCCAGTGAATTATGGGAGATAAATAAACTGAAGGGCCCTTGAGCTGCAGGGAGAGTGTAGAACGTAATGGAATTAATGTCACGCCACCTTTCTGGCATAAACCTTCCAGATATAAGTACTGGAACTGCTGCCACATCAAGACCCTGGACTTCAACGCCTTCCTAGACCAGAAAGGCTGCACCGTGGGCAAACATCGCTGGGTCGCCAAGCAGGTATGACATCACGCACCTGCGCATTCCTGTGCACCGCAGTGATCGGCTGTAGCTCGGACAGGTGTAAGAAGCGAGCCCTGCAGCATGGAGGAGCGCAGGTGACTTACTGACTACACAGTCTAGTAACCTGACCTACATTGACACCTCATGAAGTAGAGAGCTTTGCTGCATCTAATCTAATGCTGTGAGTTACAGGAAGTGTTTGATCAAACAAAATTATAGCATGAAGTCATAGCATCGAGCATTGATATATTTGCATGTTTCGAGGAGCCATAATGTGTCATGTACAGGGGTAACCTCGAACTGTAATGCAGGGGTAGCCTTCCTCATAGAGCCACAGGACCTGCTAGTTTTTGTTCTCACCTTTAAATAAATATCCATTTTCTAATACCCAAGAGCCAGGGGCCTGTTCCACAAAGCAGGATTAATATGCTAGCTGGATAGCTGCAGAAAGCCTGAGACTGATATTTTTACTTTACTTCATTTTTACCCGGTGCAGTTATCCACCTAACTCAGTAATCCTGCTTTGTGGAACAGGCCCCTGGTGAGGATAGTTAACTGCTTTGGTCAGTGTGTTAAATTAAAGCTGTTGGTTACACAGTCGGCAGTGATACTCCAGGACCAGGGTTGTAGGTCCCTGCTCTGTTGTATAGAAGCTGAACTCAATGGCCTCACTGACTGCAGAACAAGAAGAACGTGGCCTGCAGGCACGACTGGCACCAGACCGGCGCGCAGGTGGTGCTCACCGTCTACGCCAAGAACTCCATCCCTGAGCTCTCGTACGTGGAGACCAACCGCACCCTGGTGAGTGACATCATCAGTGACGCACGGGTCACGTGCTCATTCTTACTCTCTGCTGACCTGAGATCAGTGTTCACAGGGTGAGATTCAGGGTCATTCTGCATGCCCGGTTTATATTCCTGCGACAGAGCGTCACCGCCGCTGATGATGTGCAATGGATGCTGCTGGTCGCTGCAACATTTGGTTCATACTCTGGGCGATTGGAGTGCGTTTACACTTTTGCTTAGGACAACGAGCAGAGTTTATGTCGGCACAATGGAACGCTTGTGAATATTCAGGGATTCCAGTCAAGCAACACTCTGTTGCTCGACTATAAACTGTCCTTTTACATTTAATTATCAGATGCCCAAGATTAAGTTATACAAATGACTTAAAAAAAGAACGTTTACTGAACGGTTGTACCTCAAGCACCGTGCTCAAGGGTACAAAGTTGTGCCCTGCCTGGGAAATGAGCCAAATTCCCGAGCTGTTATTCTCCATTAGTGCCCTGGTGGAGGACCTGGCAGAGGTTGTGGCAGCAGTGTGGGTCGGGCACACATGCTGTGAGATGCTTTGTGTAGGAGTGTGTTACATTCCCTTGCTGTTTGAATCTTAGTTATTCTCAGTGTCTCTCTTCACTGTGTATTTCTTGTAGCTGACAGCACACATCCAGTTCGACAACAACAAGGTTTTCCACAGAGACTTCCATTTCTGGGGGGTAAGTTTTCATCTCTCCAACTCTCCCCTTCTCCCTACCTCTTCATAAGTCATAAAAGAATGTCCAAAATCATTCTACCCCCCGCTCTACTCAAACTAAAAGAGATCAAGCATTCAGTGTGAAGGTTCCCAAGCTCTTGGTATAACCTTCTACAGGTGATCAAGGCTACAGAAACTGCTCAGTGTGTTAGATTTTAAAGAAATTTAAAGATTTGTTCCTTTAAACTCAATGTAGCCTAGTCAACTTTTCCTCCTTGCCTCCCAAAATTCTCTTTGTTTTAATGTCACTTTAGTTCTTACAATGACTCATTTCTGCCTGCCTAGATTTTTTTTCATTCTGTTTCACGTTTTTGGCAACAAGTGACCTGGACCCTGATTACTGAGTTAGCCAGATAACTACACAAAGTAAAACCCGAAACAGCTCTTTTTGCTATAGTCCATGTTCCATTTGCTTGGGGTCCGGGTTTTACTCAGTACGGTTATCCGGCTGACTCAGTAACCCCACTTTGTGGAGCACACTCCTCGTGCGAGTGACCTTTCGTCCCTCCTCCCCCTCTCAGGTGGTGGACGTGGCCCACAGCTCCGTCACCATGGTGCCCTCCAAGGTGGAGGTGGCCCTGCGGAAGGCGGACGCCGTGGCCTGGGGTCGGCTGGAGGACCCGCGCTTCAAGGTGGAGCCGCAGCCGGAGACGCAGGAGGACGACGCCCCGGACCCCGAGCAGACCAGGCCCGACTGGGACATCTCCGACGACGACATCAGCGAATCGGACGAGGACGACGATCTCCCACCCTTAAGTCACACCCCTCCTCCCCAGTAGGGGGCAGTCTCCGTAACATCAAGACTATTAGGTATTTGTATTGAAATTAATTTAAACTTCAAACTATTATTTATTTATTTACCTTATAATAATGTAATCACACGGGTGTACTGTCAACAAGGTCTCCTGTGTTCATCCTGTGTTTATTTAACTACGAATTAAATTGACCAGAGAATTTATTGCAGCAGGCCAACATCTTGTATTTGGTGACATAAATCTTTGTCACACATTGTAACTCCCAGAGAATAATCCAGAAAAACAGTGATATGAATGCATTGGGAGTGGGTCATTTGGAAACTTTTAGTAATTAGTCATTCAAAAATTTGGGTAAAAATACACCAGATCTGAATCCTTCTTCATTCGGATGATACAAACATTGTAATAGCATTAAATCTTAAATGGACTACTCCCAATATACTCTAAATCTGGATCACAGACAATTTTTCTTTAGCAATGGTGCTAAGACTACTACAGACACCACAGCTGTGAATGTGAATGTAAAATCCCAACTGAGCTTGGTACGGTGATGAGCCATGGTTATAAATGCTCACAGAAATGGCATGAAATCCTGCAAATTTAAAAGAAAACCTATGAAGTCTTAGTTTAAGTCAATGTGCAATGTTTATCTTTTTTCTAAAAAAATGTGTTTCTTTTCTGTTCAATAAAATTAGAAGACACGTTTTGGTTTTCTTATCAAATTGCTATGCTGTCATCACAATTTCTTAATGTTCTTGCCATGTGTATTTTTACCAATCCTAACTGTCACATAACCATGGGTAGTGTGACCTTTTTTCTGCTATGGGGCTCCAATCGGAGGTGGAAATTCAAGCAAACTCCACCACTGATTTATACTTTAATGCTGAATGCAACCAAATGTGACCTGCTGTTTCAGAGGTTTGAGACGGAGAGAGTCAGGGGTTGAGACTAATCTGTAAACTACCTAATGCTGAGCAGCTATCCCGAGCTCTTACACGTGTCATGTTGAATGGTGTCACAAGATGGTGCTATGGAGCTTGAGCCGTAATGGAGAGAAGTGCCTTTGCCTTGGGGTGCTGCTGTCTGCACAGGAATACATATGTGGTTTTGATTCATTTGCTGTTATACATAATTATTATAATGACAAGGGCCCTAATTTCAAAGGGTAGCTGACTGCTTACCCTCAAAATTTGCACCTTAATGAGAAATGTGTACCCGAAGATGAAACTGGTTTGTTTAAACAAACAGAAGCCTGTCTTGTCATGTCCGTACAGACCTTAACGGCAGCCATTTACAGACAGAGGCTAGGGCATGTAGCCATTTTAATAACCGGAGCGGAAGATATAACTAATTCTACCAGCACCATAGAACATCACCTTAGAGACACAGCACTGTAAAATAATTTTGAATAATGATATTGCACACTCGAGTCAGGCACACCCAAAACACATAATCTCCTCCCTTAATTTCCAAAGTGTGTTTGTGTTCACATCATCATCCATACCTGATTGAACTGGATATATTGAAAACGTTCCAGAGCTTGCAAACTAATATTCAGCACTGAAAGTTAACAGTTACTGCCACAGACATATAGCCACACAGTTCAAACAGCAATGATAATACTTTATTTTTGCTCCATGTTGATGTTAACACACCAGGGAATATGCTGTTGGTTAGTAGCCAGGGAGAGGTATGTGGACCTTCTTGGAAATAAAGTTAGGTAACTGGCAGATGGCACAATGCATAAATAAAATTAATTTCACTGACTAGAGTAAACAAATGTTCCAGATGAATAATCACAGGTGAGAAACGAAAAGTTCTGTATCCTTGAAACTGATTTTCAAAAAATGCTTAAATGGTTTATGGCGCAGGTATCTAGTATGGTACAATCGATTAGTTTGTACGTGATATTTAATTTACCTAACGGTCCCGCCATCACACTCCCCAACACGGATGGATTCCTGTTATAGTCTGCAGACACTCACATTCATCAATAACTGGGGTTACGCGCAAACGCAAAGAGAAGCACTACCCCCCAACTGAGCAAATACCACTGACAACAGCTTTGATTGATTTTCACAAAATGTTTTTTTTTTTTTTTTTGGACCTCAATTTACTTCACAATACAGCTTAAAATGACGAATATTATCATTTAATACTTTATAACAAACTCGTGCGACATTAAGTCTTGGAGAACTGTGGCATCAGCCATCTTTCTGATTCTGGATGGAATGTCTCTACTTGGAACATATTTTACAGACATAATCGGTTATTTTTTTAAAAAGCAGTGTTGGGTTACACCGTCACTTTGGCTCATGACCGGTTACATCATTATTTATTTTTATTTTATTTTTGTTCTGTATATTGTTCATCGTACATCTTGACTACACAGGCTCCTAGGTAGCCACATCAAAATGCTATATTCACAAAATAAATACTGGTACATTACATAAATATTACTTTATCAATGCTGCTGCCAAAACTATGCATGATTCATCAAAACCACAATTAAATAAAAAAAGAAAATTGAAAAAAACCTTAATAGTTAAACATCTGTGTACAGCATTGGCATTTCAACATTCATTTATTTATTTTGTACTAAATATCTGGTATTTATTGATTTGACATAAATATGTGAGGTTGCCATAAAGTTGTAAACAACTAAGAAGTTTTACAACCCACACTTTTAAGTCCGTGTTTCAGGTTTAAAGTGCAAGGCAATATAATCTTCTCTGAAATGTATGACACACATTCTTTCAACATCTTAAACTGCTGCACTCAATGCAAACTTGGCACAAACATTACTGCAGCTTTGAGAAAATACACAACTGTTAGTTATACAAGAACACCACTTTGTTGGCTATTGAAAGAAGAGATCTCTCTCACACGCACACACAGAAAGTGTGGAAGGCATGCAGGACACCGGCATAGAGGCATCAATATGTAACTGGCCATTTTTCACACATAATACGGGTCTAATTTAGCCACAACTGCATTCAGAAAGATGCTCTTTTATACACATATTTATACTCCCCCTATGAAGGTCCCTAAGCCAACGCAGAGAGACATTGTTTTGTTCATTGTTTGTTCTTGTGGCAATGGTGGTGAGGAGGCCAAAGTAGTCTTTCACCTACAGATTTGTAAGTCAAGGTTTCACACGAAAAAACAAAGCACAACTCAAAATGGTGTGTAAAACAAAGAAAAATGAGAATAGAAGGAAAGGAATAAAAATATGGAAGTGTTCCAGGCAAGAATGTGGCATTATGGGAAGGAACAGGAGGCTTGGCTCAGACAAAGCCGTCTTTTCACAGCAGGCAGCTCTGACTTGATGGTGGACTTGAGTTAACAGAAGATTCACGGTTTGGATGCGAAGCCGCCCTCTGCGCCATCTTCCCACCAGACTTTGGAAGAGGGAAGGGCGGCCATTTTGCTCCGGTAGATCGACCCTACCTAAGGGAAGACCAGGCCCTCAACCCTCCACCCCTCCTTTAGGACGGGGGTTTAGAGCTTCATCCTTGGCCTCTCAATTTCCAGTGCAGTCTGCTGTGTCACACGGCACTCCTTTCATATCCCAGGATCCTGTGGGGGACATGAAACGTGCAGTTGTGAATTAGTCTTTTTCTTCTTTTAAAGATGATAAAGGGAGGGGGCACGTGGTACAGAAAATAGAGTAAGGATCATTTCGACACCTTCTTGGGAAAGAAAATTATTACCTGTCAAAATCAAATCTCCTGCTCAATTGCATTAGTATGAAATAATATCCTAATTTTTAACATACACTCACTGAGCACTTTATTAGGTATTTATTAGACTTATTTTAACTTATTGGTCTTCTGCTGCTGTAGCCTATCCATTTAAGAGGTTTGACGCATTGTGTGTTCAGAGATGCTCTTCTGCATACCACTGCTGTAATGTAAATTGTTATTTGCGCTACTGTGACCTTCCTGTCAGCTTCGAGCAGTCTGGCCCTTCTCCTCTGACCTCTCCCATTAACAAGGTGTTTTTGCCTGCAGAACTAGCAGCTATCCAGCTAACTCAGTGCCCCTGCTTTGTGGCACAGACCCCTGGTCTCCTAGCAGAAGCTTCAGGGCCGACAGGTGCTCTACCTGACAGGGAGCTGTTGGATTTCTGCTTGTGCAGCTTCTCCCTGTCCTTCTTCACTTTGGGGATGATCTTCAGCTTCATGCTGCTGCTCTTACTGCTGGTCCTGGGCGTGTCCTGGAGGAGGGGAGAAAGAGAGAGAGGTAAACGACGACACACCTCCACTGACCCACAATACTGCAGCACTCTCTCACACACACACTGGGATGCGTGAAAGCATACACATATCCACGTACACTTGCATGCCTACTCACAGACACACTCACATTAAAGTGCACAAGCACGCGCCTACACGCTTTACAGACACGGACACACGTGAGCTCACCTCCTCGGCGCAGTGCATGCTGGGACAGATCCAGTGAATGTCCGCCAGCTTCTGCAGCTCAACATTCAGGGTGCTGAGGGTAGAGAGCAGATCTTCCTCCTCAGTTTTTTCCAGTTTCTAAAGGGGAGCAACACACACACACACACACACATTATTAAACATACTCACTGTATATGCTCATACACACAAACACTGCACTCACATTAGTAGCCGTACCCTCAGTAAGCGAGGAGGTGATAGCCCTGCTGTGACTCTGACTCTGAGTGAGTGTAGGAGCCTAGGACCCTGAGTGTAGGAACAGAGCGTACCCAGCAGGGCCTGACAAAGCAGGCACCCCCGCCCGCCTGATCTGAAGTAGTGCTCCCTGCATCAGAAACGATCCCTGCTGTAAAATCCAGCTATGAGCAGCTACCAGCTGTTTCAAAACATAGCTTGAGCTGGTCAAACCATGTTGAGTATAGGGCTGGTTTACCTGGTCAATCAGCTACACGCTGTTTCAAAACCTAGTTTAAGCTGTTTTGGTTTTTTTTCAGCAAAGATGATGTCACATGACCCCCTACTGACCAATCAGGGAGATACATAGCAGGATCAGGAGGGGGAAGAAAAGCAAAAGAGAGAGAGAAATATTGAGAGGTAGAGACAGAGTGTGGGAGAAAGAAAGGCTCGCTGTACCAGTAGTTTCCCATCCAGAAGCATCTGGGTCTCGAGGTGCAGGACTTTGGAGCTGTTGACGATCTCCACAGCTGTTGTGCGGCTGATGAACTGTAGGCAAAAGCAACAAGGCACAGGTTTAAGGAAGGCAGCCCTAGCAGTGTCTTGGATAGATCATACTCTTGAACAATATTTGAACAAAGATAAAACCCACGTCCTAGAGCACAGACAGGAATTATAATGCACTGCCTTCATCATACTACCGGTCGCCAAGGTTCCAGAAAGACAAAAAGTACACAAGACAAATACATGGGCACAGTGCCCCCAAAAGCAATGCGAGGTTAAGGGCCAAGCTCAAGGGCCCAACAACTGTACGGTTGTCATCATGGCTACACCGGGGCTTGAACCACCAAGCTTCCAGGTCCCAGTCATGTGCATTAGCCACTGGGCTGCAGGCCACAGGCTGCATGTGAGCAGCCACACACGTGCTGTGTCTGAGCCGTGCTCTTCCCCCTCTGTGGGCAGCGCTCTCAGGGCGGCGTTGCGTAAGGCGCTGGGACACGGCAGCGTGCGGCTCCCCCCGCCCCCGCTGCGGAGAGAGAGGCGCTGTAACGCCTCCGCCGGCATAGCGTAGCGCCAGGCCTCGCGGCTCAACACCACCGCCTGAACCCCACCGCCGCTCCCGCCGCTCCCAACAAAGAGTCAGCGCTGAGCCGGGAGAGTGGGAGGCCTGGAGGAGCGGTGCGGAGGAGGGAGCTGACAGGAGCGTGTACGCTCCGCACGCATGCACCCTCCTGTACAGAAGCAGGAGGTGGACTCGCACACCCATCTGCTGCTCAAGGCTGTGGAGCCCGGTGTTCACGCACAAACACCGGGGCTGCCATTTGGAGCTTGACGGTGCTCTTTCCCTGTTCCTTCATACATGGCGTACGCAAAACACCCCAAAGCTTATCAAAGACTATCCAACTGGCAAACCAAACACAATCAGATTTCTCAGGAGGCAACACCCTTAAATACACTGAGTAGAGGACGTTCTTCAGACAGGAGAGATGGTGATAACGGTTATATAAATAACTTTAACTACAAACACCCATGATTTTACAATGGAAAATATACTGTTTATATGCTGCATTCCAGGTATCTCTGAATACCTTCCAACTAGGAAAAATTGCTGGAATGGCCTATTAGCTCGTAATTATGAGTTGGAAAGTTGGGCATCATTTCTGAGCTCCCAGTTGCCGAGTAGGAGCAAACTGATGCCATGTCATTAAAAATGGCTGGAATGTGAGAATACACAATAACTGCAAACAACATTTAACTCCTAAATACGTTTTTACATATATTTGAATGTTCCCAACAAACGGTTGTTACAAAGCAGCTGTGGAGCTTATGGTGCTCGGAAGCTAGAGACAGCTTCTTGCCAGCTGCTACGTTACTAACGGTTGCTACAAGGTAACAATTGGAAACTGGAAAGCTCTGAGTTTCCGAGTTCACCTGGAACGCAGCGATAGTTATCAGTAGGGTTTCTGGGTAATGTAGTCGGGGGAAGCACACCTCAGGGCTGGAAGGCTTGCTGGGGAAGGCCTCGCTTAGGACCAGGGCGCTGGCGTTGACTGCATGGGCCAGCTCCTGCTCCACCACCTTGTGTGTCTTCGCTGCCTCCCTGATCCTGCACACAACACCGAGAGCCACACGTCAGCGACAAGCCACCATAATGCTATCTGTATAAATGCCAGCTAAATGCATCTTAGCCACACAGAGACACCACAGATCAGATTTGCATACCATGAAATAACAGACATTCTGGTTAGCCAGTTGGGTTGTGCAATAGCCCTTGTGTCAGAGGTGGGCAAGAGGGCTGCATCCGTTTCTGCTTTTCATGCCATCTCTTCTAATTAGTGGTAATATTTATGCTATCTGAGATTTTAGCTTTTTTAGATTTTAGATTCATGAACGACAGCTGTTCTTGTGTCTCAATATTAAACATTGCACTGCACTCTAATCTACAAATTAACCTGTGTTGGTGTATACAGCTAATCAGCCCATTCAGCCAGGGTAATTCATGGAAACAAAAACATGCATGCACACCGGCCCTCCAGGACCGAAACTGGGTTTAGGTTTGCATCGGGTCTCAGTGTGGGGTTGAATAGTAGACCCCAGGTACTGGTACCTGCTGATGAGGGTGTCTGAGGGTTGGGTTGAATGGTAGACCCCAGGCTGTGAGTGTGTCTCAGTGTGGGGTTGAATGGTAGACCCCAGGCTGATGAGTGTGTCTCAGTGTGGGGTTGAATGGTAGACCCCAGGTTCTGGTACCTGCTGATGAGGGTGTCTCAGTGTGGGGTTGAATGGTAGACCCCAGGTTCTGGTACCTGCTGATGAGGGTGTCTCAGAGTGGGGTTGAATGGTAGACCCCAGGTTCTGGTATATGCTGATGAGGGTGTCTCAGTGTGGGGTTGAATGGTAGACCCCAGGCTGATGAGTGTGTCTCGGTGTGGGGTTGAATGGTAGACCCCAGGTTCTGGTACCTGCTGATGAGGGTGTCGGCCACCAGGCCCAGCTGCTGCACCTGGGCGCACTCCTCCTCGGTCAGGTACTCCATGGACTGCTGGGAGTTGAGGCGGGGCCGGGAGGAGCGGTAGCCGTCGCACTTCCTCTTGTCCTCCCAGGACTTGAGAGTACTCTCGAACGCCTGCGGGAGCAACACAGACAGCTCAGTGACACAGGGACCAATCATCTGTGTCCCCCTCGCCAACTCCACACCTGGTGGGCGCTCAATGTTCTGGCACAAAATGGCTGCCGTGTGTGTGCTGCACATTGGTAGTTCTCCACCCTTCTCTGTGTAAAACCGTTTGACAAGAGCAGATGAAACCCGCTACATGAATCCAATGAATTATTACAAGCTCAGGGAGAATGTACGAGCATTAAAATATTTTTGTTTCAATGAATCAATCAAACTGAATTTGCAGTGGTGCACAACTCCGGTCCTGCAGAGCCGTCTTTGTTCCGACTAATTAGTTTTGTTCCAAAGCATTTTTTTGTTTTCTTACAGTTCTAGGAACTACGTGATTCATTCTTGTACTTGAGCACAGCAAAATCTTTAGGAAAAACATGCAGTCTGGCTGCAGCTGGTGCTTATACAAATGTCATATCAAGATATGATTCAGCAAATAAAATAATTAAGAACAGAAGTTGGCACATGGCCCTGAAGTCGATTCGCCCTTGTTGTGCACCCATGGTATAGAGGATTCCAATGTTCAGCCAACATTGCTGTGATATGTTAAGCAATATTACATTACAACGTCAAAAGAGTGTTACATGCGACCTGGCTATCATTAACCCAACCATACAGAGCATCTCCCTAGTCTCCCTCTCCACCTGTCCACCATTTTAGCTGCACTAATCTGAGCATGCTCAGTACTGACCCGGTCTCTGGTGAGCATCTGGGCCCGGTTCTTGTGGACAATCTTCACGATTCCAGGTGGCTGGATCCAGGCCTCCCCATCCACCTGCACTGGTACACCCTCCTCCCCTAGGATGGTGATTTTCACCTGCCGACACTGTGAAACAGACCATAAGAAAACACTGTGTATTTGGGAACATGTGTGTACATGTAAGTACATATATTGTGCATATATTTGTGTGTATCAATGAACATGTAGGTTGTTATGTGTGTATATTTTTGTGTGTATATTTGCAGGTTTCAATGTACATGCAAGTATTTATGTGTGTATATTTTGGTGTGTATATTTGTGAGCTTATCAGCACACGTTTATCTGTGTGTGTGTGTGTGTGTGTGTGTGTGTGTGTGTAGATGTGTAGATGTGCGGTTCTGACCTGCGCGATCCGGTGGTGCTGCAGGTTAATGACGCGTGAAACTGCCATCTGCATGCTGCCGAACACAGCCACCACCTCCAGCTTCTTGTCATCAAAAGAGGGCGCTCCGAAATTCTGAGAGACAAACAGAGAAATGCCGTGAAGCCCCCCCACACACAGATCGTACCCACGGACACCGAGCGCACTGCAGTCAAAAGCCACGTGGATGGAATCGTGATCCGAGTGTCTGCTGGTCTTACATCATCCTGCTTGTCCTTGGGTGTCCTTGCTAATAAAAGCCTTGCAGGGGTGAATGGATAGTGTGTAGGAGTGTCCAACACACCGGCTGATCCTCTGGTACATGTAGGAGTAGGGCTCTCTGTGTTTGCTCAATATTCAAGCCCTTGAAGTCATGATGATATAACAAAACTCAACCACGCCACATAAAATAAGTACCTATTAAGGTGAAGTTTAGCCTTACATTGTTATGTTATGTTAAATATTGTTATGTTTATTGCAGACAAATTGCTAGAAGAAAAGGACATGCTACCAAAAATCTATTTGAACAATACTAACAACTCCAGTGTAAAAAGATTAGCCGGCTTTTTTACTTGCCTCATTTCCATTGGTAAGTTGGTTTAGTCAATGAAGTTTCAGCATAATTTTCCAGTGCCTTTGAACCTTATCTTTGCTTCTACTTCTCTCTAGATTTTATTTCATTGCTTAAAGAGTGTTACAGAAAAGATTAAAATTTAATCGTGGGCACTAATTGACCTTTAATCTCATGGTGGGTAAATTGTCCTGCGGAGGGGACCTTTAGAAAATTAAATTTTTCAGACATTTTCATTTTAACGTGAAATTAAGAGATGTCTTGATATCTCTACATGACTCCATATTACACATGAAACCAACATATTCATTTCTCTGTGCAAGCAGCCACTAATGACATACAATAATTGAGTACGACTTGCTCTAATAATAGTTCACCACTTACAAAAAATATATTAGTATTCAGCAAACAAGTTCTACCGCTTAAATGACAAAATCTTACAGCCATTTTCTGCAGACAATTTTCATTTAAAAAAGTCTGCCAACGTAATCACTTGATCTACTTAATCAAGTACCAAATCAGCAAGCTGGCCATTGCTGTGGCAGACATCGAAAGGAGTTGGCCTCACATTCTTCCTTTTCAAGATTCTCAGCAATTTCCTGTTCACTGCTCAGATAATGCAGAGAGATTTCTATTCAGGCTTTTTTGAAGAAGACAACCTTTTACGTGCCTACAATTTGACATTATAGGTATCTCATATCTGAAAAACAATAAAACACTACATTGTTTATGTTTAGTCTTCAGTTAACAGTGCGTGTGAAAAGACTCAACCCCCACCCGATGCAAATCAGGAACTGTGTGTTGGGGCGAGCCTTCCTTTGACAGATTGATTAAAACAAATCTCAGTATAGCTCCCTCTTTTTTCATTGTGACATGAGGTGTGAATGTCACATTTATGCACAATCTGATCAAAATGAAATGAAAATGTATTCCCTGAAAGTGTTCTTGAGTTTTTGCAATTTCAGAATGCCTGCCAAGAGGCATGTGACCAAGACCACTTGTGAAAAAAACTGTTTTTTTACATTATTGGCATTTGGCAGACGCTCTTATCCAGAGCAACGTACAGTTGATTAGACAGTTGAGACAATCCCCTGGAGCAATGCAGGGTTAAGGGCCTTGCTCAAGGGCCCAACGGCTGTGCCGATCTTATTGTGGCTACACCGGGATTCGAACCACCGACCTTGCGGGTCCCAGTCATTTACCTTAACCACTACGCTACAGGCCACCCGTGTTTTGATCTATCTAGAGCTAAAGAGTGTGGACTGACTTACATTGTCCTCCTTGGTTCCTCCCCAGAAGTTTATGCCCCCAGCGTAGCTTGGGATGTTGAGGACGGCCAGGCCCTGAAGGCTGGGCAGGGACATGGGAACGCCGTCACACTGCCAAAACAACACCAGCTCTTCACATAAATCTATCCCAAAATATACTTGAGAAAAATGTAAGCTAAATATTTTATTACGTCTTGGCTTTAATAGTTGCTAGCTTTAAAAAACAACCAATAGAACTGCAAGTGGTGATTAAGCAGCATATTTTCAGCTGTGAACCAGCTACGTGCGGTAATGCAATTAGACAACAATTATAACCTACTACAGCCCGGAATACATCTCTGTGGGGAAACACAAATTAAAGGATGAAATCATTAAAACATTTCCTCTATATCAGGGGCATCCAACCCTAGTCCTGTGGCTCTCCCTGTTGGTTTGTGTTGCTACTGAACACTCAATTGACCAATTAAAACAGCAGATTACACAAGCAAACCTCGGCCGGTTACTGGGGTCGGAATTGACTGGGGTCTGATTCCGATTCTGAGAATTGCACCCTTGTGGCTCCCTGGGACCTGATTTAGGCAACCCTGCCATATATAGTTTACTCCAGTAAATGCATGGATATGAACACAGAATCAGGGTCCACTTCAGTCTAGAGTCAAGTGAAGCTAGGGTGAACACGTGAGCACATGCGTGTGTGCTCTCTGCATTAGTGTAAAATCCAACTATGAGCAGCTTGAAATACCAGCTACCAAAACATAGCTTCAGCTGGTCAAACCAAGTTGAGTATAGTGCTGGTTTAAGTGGTCAACCAGCTACCAGCTGTTTCAAAACCTTGGAAGTTTTTTTCAGCCGTACCTCCAGCTGTACTCGCTGCTCCAGGTTCTTGTAGGTCTTCTGGAGGAGCTCCTTGGTCCCCAGCACTCCGTACCACATCATGTTCTTAGTGCGACTGCTGAGGGGCAGCAAAAAAACGAAAAACAAACTAATTACCCTGGATCTACACATTACTTGGCATAGTAATACCCTTTTAACCATCACTAAATTACCAGCAGATTACTGTCACATTAGAAAGACTCCATTGTTCTTTTCACAAAATTTGAAAATGTTTTTATTTTTTTCAATATGATTTTATGTTCATGTTAGTAAACTATGTTAGTATTTACCACAGCTAAAGTGTTTGAAAAAAGCATCTGACCCAGGCCTGATCCCTGGCTCACACACTTGTGACATCATCAGCAGAAGATGACAGATGGAAGCTTATCTAGTCCATGAGCCAGACCACTCGCATCACAAGGGTTTTAAAATATATTTCGACTGAAGTTGAATTTAAGCAACCCCCACATCAGCACAACAACACAAAAAACTAGACGTCAGTGTTATGACAATGTGGGAGATATTCACACTCCATTCATACCTGGACCGCACATTTTCTTAAGATTTTCACCTTTTTAAAGGGGTTATATGATGAATCAAGAATGCAAGAATATGAGGCACAGCGCTTCTTCACCAAACCACCCGACCACTTTTTTCTTTAATCCACTTTCCCAACACAATGTAGCATACAGTAACTCCATTTTAGGGCCAGTCTCATTTTATCACCATTTTTCCTTGGTTCATGCCAGTTATTGGTAAGACTGCAAAATGCTAAATTATTTTATTACAGACATTCCCCGTACATTATCATGGAATATTTGCTGTCATATTAATCAAATTCCAAAAATGATTCCTATCATCTTGCTCTTATGGGCCCTCTTATTTTTTGAATAGCAAATCACCACAAGATAATGGCCAGGCTTCTCTGACACAGTTTGACATATTCAGCGGTCGTGAAAATAAACCTGCCGAACTGTGTTTCTGAAGAAGTTACACTTGCATTTTTTGGCCTCAGGACAAATCCTGACTGAATCATGGTAATTTGCATGTTGATGCAACAGATAATTTATTACTCATAGCCAACCAAATGGCTACACATCTGCTAATACATTTATAGACACTGGTAATGTGATAGACAAGATCCACAGTTGAGTTAGAGCAATGGCAGGACAGAACAGGGCACTGGACAGCAGCCTTGCACATTTTTGTAACACAGAAAGTATGTGTTCATAGACAGGAAGTACCTGCACTTCTTGGGGTTCTCGTCTCTCTTGTTGTTGAACTCCAGGGAGATTTTTGCATCCAAACCGATCCCAAAGTAGTTGTTCATAACACATTTCTCTGAGCACTGTCTGTGGATGGAGATAATACGAGGTTCATGTAAATATGAGCCTTCATCTGTCATGAAAACAATTATAAATGACTGTGTCAAGGAATGCATCAGCGGCCTAATTAATGCAGACATGCTAGCACATGTTTGTATTAGTTTATTTGCTTCTTAATGTCATGGGGAAATCGGCCAGTGTTTCACCTAGAGGATGCTTCATTTCCATTTGCAAATGTAGCCAGGGTGGAGCTCAACAAACACTTTTATACTTAGGCATTCAGCAAATGCGTGCATGTGGAAAGTGTGAGGGAGAGACGCACTGTGGACATATGTTCAGCCTGTTTACATTGCAACCTGTGCGATTGTTCAAATATGGGTGTGTGAGGAACTATGAAAAACCAACAGACATTCTGCTATCAATCTCTGTCTCTTTTCAGAAGAAGTCTCTTGCGTTCTCATGAGAACGCTCATATGAGTCACGCCGTGTCTCTGTGGCCAGTGCGGCATCAGCGTCAGTTCCGATAACGCAGCATGACGAAGCAAAACCATAAATTAAGATTTGTGCCTCTTATGAGAACCACCCTGCAGCGGAAGACTTGGGCTTCGTCAGCCCTGAAACGGATGCCTCATCACTGACGTCTTTTGAGTGACCGGCAGGAATCAGAGACTCATTCAGAGTATCAGAGTGGTAATGAGGGGGATCTGCCTGACATAATGGCTCGTCTCAACGGTCATTTGGTGTGACCGCGGCGGGGGTCCTTACACAGAGTCCTCACTGAAGAGCATGGAGCTGAAGCTCTCCGACTTCTCCAGAACGATGGAGGAGGAGGGGCTCACGGTTCCTCGACCTGTCCGTCACGTGACACGACAACAGGAATGAATTATGGGTAAGGACACAGTGGGGTCATTTCAACAATTTCATAAAAGCCAGGGGTAAGAATTACACTACAGAGTAGTGTCTTATGTAACAGATATAACTCTTGATGAAGACCTTTCAAGGTCGAACAATGTATGCATGATTGCATTTATATGTAAATATTTAATGTGATATACAATGTGATGCTGATATTGTCTTTCTCTTTACCTTAATTATTGGTGCAATCTTTTCATGCTATCACTATATTTTTTAAATGAAGGTATTTATAACAGAAATAATTATGAAAAACTTAAACTTAAACAAAAATGGCCTCATCCTATTTCACTCAAACACATTGTCCGTGCAAAGCCAGCTTCTCCGGTTAGCCTCCTTCAGCCACTTCAGCTAACAAGTCAATTGTATATAAAGCATAGCCAATCACAGTCTATTCATTGGCCTATCAGAGTCTTTTCAGCATGAAAACGTATCTTTAAATCATGAAACCCGCTGTGAATGAGTTTCTTATGCGGTCTCTGCTTGCGGTCACACGGCGGTCACTCACGTGGGTCAGCATCTTTCAGCTCCTCGCTGTTCTCCCTCTTTATGGAGGAGGAGGAGGGCATTCTCTGCATCTGGGAGTGTCTGTTCTGCTCGTCCACCACTGAGGAGGAGACGCCCAATAATGTCCAAATGAAAGACAAAGTCGAGAAGAAACCGTTTGCTTTGTGGGACATACTGCTCCCTTAGAAGCAGGGATAATTAATTCACGGGCCTCAAGGCCTGAGAACTGCTGGTTTTCCACCCTTCCTTAATCTGGGAGTCAGGTATCAAGACGATCTGGCCAATCAGTACCACTAATTGTTCAGTTAACTACCTAGGAGATAAGAAAACCAGGACTGGATTTGGATTTGAGGGCCAGATTTGATGATCTCTGTATTAAAGCGTTGACTAGCCTGGGGTTCCACTGGAGTTTATCTGGCTAAATTATCATTGTGATGGTATACAGAAGCATTGCAACAAGCCAGAGTAACCGCATGAACTACACAGTCTAATGCTAGTGCAATTGGATTTTTCCCCCCCATTGTGCGCAAAACTATTTATTTATATTCAGCACTCTTCTGCGATAACTATCAAGAAAAGCAGCTCTACAGCGAATGGGTGAGAGTCACTATTGCTACAACTGTGACTTGCTCATTCCTCACCATAATACATGTGTTGTTACGAATATGACTGAAATTATGCTTATGAAAGAAAAAGAGACAAAATGGTGGTGCGTGGGCCAGGGTTACACGGAAGGGGAGCGCCCGGCGCTCTACCTTTCTCGGCCTGCTCGATGATCTGTCGCAGGGCCTTCTTCAGGCTGTTGGCCCGCAGCATCAGCTGCTCTTTGGACTTGAAGGGCTGGGGGACGTCGGGAGATTCGGGGTCTCCCCCGTCGCCCCTGGCGGGTCTAATCCCCCCGTCGCTCTCCTCGTTCAGCGCTTTGACCAGCGAGTCCAGCTTGTCATTCAGCAGAGCGCACTGGGAGGGTAAACACACACGAGCGCGGCTCAGTGGAGCGGGCTCACTGTGAAGTCAACACGCTGCACTCCGGATGTTACAGGCCCGCGTTCGACACACAGCCTTCGCCAGCTCTCCCCGCAGAGCAAGAGGCGAGATTAGCTCACCGAGCCGAAGCCCAAAGGTTCCCCGCTGAGGGAACGAATCACGCTTTCTGCTTTCGCAGGGGGTGATGTTGCCTTCTGTAGTGGACCAATCACATGCTCGCTAAAATCTTTCACACTGAAATCACTGTGCGTGATCTGGCACCTTTTTAAGCACATCTGGATTACATCACATTTTTATCAAAATATAAGATCTTGATCTGCTACAGTATGGGTGCCTGTACTCTTTACTAACAATACACTTCACTGTGTTACTTTAATAGGAAAGAAAACATAAAAAAAGATTTGCAAGATCATAGTCCCACTCTACCCACAACCCTCCTGACCATCAGCACCCAATGAGTATGTTACACAATCCATTACACAACTCCATTACACAAGTGTACCGTTGGCGTGCTGGCAGCGCTCTCCGTTACACAAGCTCACCTTCTTGGCCATGGCGTCCGCCTCCTCCCTGTTCTCCGTGGCTCTCTCGTACGCTTTACCCACCTCCGACACAAAGTCATTCACCGTCCCACACAGGAACCTGGAATAGCAACACCACACACATCACATTATTATTATTACTACTACGATAACTACTACTACAACTACAAATAATAATAAGAAGAAGACGAAGAAGAAGAAGAAGAAGAAGAAGAAGAAGAATTCTTAATATTATTATTATCATTAAATTTAAACAAATATAATTCAAAACAGAAATGATGTAGTGATTACTGCATACAATGAAAGGTCAAATCTGTAAATATACAGCATTAATAAATGGGTGCATTTATTAATACACTGCACCACAGGGATATCTAACTCTGTCCTCCCTGCAGCCATCTCCAGAACTGTGCTCTAGTTTACCCCAAGCTATCGCTCAAGGACACCTGCTCCAGCCCACTGAATAAACACCCTGCTAAGACATACAATGTGTCCTATTTATCGCCCACATTATATTTACATTTCGGCATTCAACAGCGCTTATCCTCCTCAACATACTTTTTTATATAATACATACAATCCAGTATACAGCAGGGTGTTTACTGAAGCAAGGCAGGTTAAGCAGGGGCACAGTGGTAGTACCCCCACCTGGGACTAGAACCGGCAACCTCGAGCCGAGTTCCCTACGCATCGTTTCACACTGCTGCCCATAAGGACATCTGCGTAGGCTGTGCCCGATGACAGGCTGTCGACCAATAGAATTTCCTGATGCATTGCCTGAATTTTTTCAAGCTTGTACACACATTGAACAGCAATTATAAAGTATAACATGACTTTGTATTCAGAAAACAATAGGTACTCCTCTCTAAGTACGGGGGTTAACTGCCCATTGGAAGGATTGCCTTAATTGCAGGTCAATATCACTTAACACACACAAAATATTTTCATCAACACATTTACAACTGTAGCTGTAGCCACAGTGATTTTTCCATTGGTATTTATCCCATTAATTGTCCTCAAAGCTCAGCAGAATGTCAGAGCATTGAATCCTGGGAAAATGTGTTTCTACTTTCAGAGGAGTTTAATAGTCTTTGCCCAACTATGTAGGAGAAGTAGGTAAGCTAAATGCTGACGTATGCCAAAAACATTGTGTGGGTTTAAAAAACATTAACTAGTTGGGTACCTTAATAACGTAATAAACTCATAAAAATGTTTATTGAACATGATAACATAGAAGGAACAAAACGTCCTTGCTGGTTTACAAATCAGGAAGTTATCACTGACCCTATATGTTTCTTGGCAGTAAAAGACATAGGGGACAAAACCCAAAGCGGTATGAACGCATTTCCTCATGGAAGCTGGAATGAGCACGGAACCTGTACTCACTTGGCAGAGGAGATGACATCGCTGTGTTTGTCTGAGTCCAGGATCTTAGTCAGGTGGGACGCCACAGAGTCAGCATAGAGGCTCATCTGGGCCTGGGTGGAGTCAACGGCACCATTCAACAGCCAATCATGAACACGAGTGTTTAAATTGGATATCAGATAGACCTAATTGACGCATTAAGCTGAACATGAGAAATGCTCATTTACTGTACAGCTGATGTTTAGTGGACAGTTGGCAGTATTTACTGAAAGTGGTCTGAATGTGGCATGAGCGTGCGTTTTCAGAGAGATGGTGTTACAGGTTGGACAGGACTCTACCTGGAGGGTGGAGTCCAGAGTGTCGTCCTCCTTCACTATTGGGGGGGAGTGCTTGGTGGGCACTTCATAGGTCATGACACTCCATCTGAAGAGCGCACACACACACACACATACATGCACACACACACACACACACACACGCACACAAGAGGAGAACATGAGAGGAGTTTAGTGACATACAGTAACTGTCAAAACTGACTCCAGTGCACCTTAAAAACACAGTAAGAAAAAGTAATGTTTATGAAAGAGCACTCATCATATCAATACACCCCCTGGCTAATGTAATCAGCAGCCTTCCGGGTGGCTTGTTGGTATATTGCTCAGAAAACAATGTTTTGTTTGCAAGGTAATTCATGGTTTTGCTGTTGCGGCAACATGTTGCCCAACCCTGTTCCCGGAGATCTACTCTCCTTTAGGTTTTCACTGCAACCCTAACAAACCAACCCCCATTCAACAGCTAAAGATCTGGTTGATCTGCTAATTAGTCAAATCAGGTGTGCCAGATTAGTGTTGAAATGAGAACCTGCAGGACAGCAAATCTCCAGGAACAGGGTTTGGAAACCCTGCTCAACAGGAGCTTAAAAGGTATGTTTATTCAGTTGGGATTTCCCCTTGCTTTAAGATTTGAGTTTTCTTTACCCATCTTCCTTTATTTTGGACTGTTTCATGGATGTTCTACAAAGCAGCAGAAAAAAGTGCACAGTGCTCAGTGCTCAGTCACGGATCATTTGTCACAGAGCTGGACACCTCACAAGTGCTGAGCACATTATCTCTGAAAGGTCTTTAAAGGCCATCCGCTGCATGCTGAAAATGGCAGAGCCATCAGCCTGAGCAGATGAAAGGGCGAGGCAGAGCACTAACAGGAAGCAGGACTGAATCCATCCAACCTGACTAGCCCCGAGCGTTACGAGAAAACGAAAAGCAGTAAACAAACGCACCGCAAAGGAACGAGGCAGAAAGATCAGGTGAAATTCAGTGACAGGTTGAGCAATATTTCAGACGGTGAAATCTCACCATCCCCACACTGCCGACTCCAGTTCAAGAGACAAAGCTTTATTGAATGTGACAAATGTATTTACTGTAAGCCTCAAAGCCCAGTCTGAAAAACCAACCACCTCACACTCAGCGGCTCCTAACTTCACCACCGTGTTTCTCACCTCTGAGCTGTTTTCATCAGTCTTTGTAGTGGTGTATCATTATTATGATAATTATGTTTACTGTTCTCCAAAGCCACTATATGAACACAATCTTGGATACATCTCAGTTGGCGCTGCACCTGTGGCCACATAGCTCTCACACTATCTGTGCCTTTGTTGTTTTTTCAGTCAACATTTATCTTTTAACAGCTTTGAATGTTTTAGTATTTTAAGCGCTTTTTAAGGCGTTTCTACTACTTGATGAAAATCTATTGTTGTTATTATTATTGCTGCCGCTCTGCGATTGGCTCATTCAGACGCTCCGCCCACCTGTCCAGCATCTTGGTGGTGGCCCTCTCCAGCTTCTCCAGGATCTGCATGAGCTGGGCGTCGTCGTCACACAGCCCCCCCCAGCCCAGCACCCGGGCCAGGTCATTCCCCGTGCCCAGAGGGAGCACCCCCAGCTGGCACTGCCAGACACACAGACACAAAGCGTTACACGTTAACATAGCCTGACACTAAACCCAACCCCCTTTCCTTTCACTTTCAAATGGTATACATTACAACCTGCGTTAAAATATTATAGATAATATTAAGTGTTATTATATGACATAGCTGTCTGATGATCAGGGATTATAATAATGATTTTTGGATTGACCGCTTAATTTGTGCTACAAATCAATACAGATATGAGATACAATGAGAAACTATAATCAGAATTAAAACAACATTCGTCCTTAACCTTGAGATGCAAATAAATACATCTCAAGGTTAAGGACAGTTTGGTAAACAAATAACTTAATAAAACTGTTTGTAAAGGAAAATGAATGCTATCACTTGCTATGACATATAATGGTCAATCAAAATGAGGAAAAGTGTACTGATCTCAGGCTCTACACTGCGTGCACTATAGGCCAGCTGGAATAATGACAGGGTCCTCTCTCTCCTACCTTCTTGTGCAGGCCCAGTTTGTCCAGCTCAGACAGCACCCAGCCCACACTGCCATCGCCCCCACACACCAGGATCCTGAACGTCTCAAACTTCTGGAAGAGCCTCAGACTGCAGTGGGAAAGGAGGGGGGTGGGGGGGCTCTTAAGTTTCCTCTCATCTCCTTCAAGCATGACCCTCTGTCAGACACTGTGACCTCGGTCAAATAGGACCCAAGGCCTGACTGAAGCTACTGGCCAACCTGACAGAAGACAAATCTCTTTACTCTAACAGTGAAAAAACCCTGATCCACACAGCATGCAGGTCATTCCAGGTCATTGCAGACCTTCTACCCTGATTTATACATTAGATGACAGCATGGAGGTGTAAGATGCTGCACGGACCCCCCCAGGGTGGAGAGTCAGGGTTAGTAAAAGAGAGATAAGCGAGTCTGTGAATTATTGATGCACTGTTGCCAAACATTGAAGTAAACAAGGCAAGTAAACAAGCCCGATAGCTCATACTCGATGTGTGTACACATGGTAGTTCTGTTTATCTCTATTGTCATAGCCCCGGGCACGGTAAAGGAATGAATGTAAGTTTCAGGGTGCAGGGTGTTGGAATGTGAGCTCTTCCTCAGTGAACGGCCTTGCGGGGCTGTGAGGAAGGAGAGACGGAGAAGGAGGAAGGGGAGAGGTCTCTGAACTCACCCCAGCTGCGGGCCCCCGTTCATCAGGTCGAACACCTGCGCCGGGTTCAGCAGCTGCTTGAACCTGCGGAGGAACTTTACCCCCTGGTTGTCCCCGCTTTTGGAGTTGACCAGAACCAGCAACGGGCTGGAGCAGGAAGCGCTGGTGACCTTCAAGAACCCTGGAGAACCAGCCAGACCAGGAAAACATTTCATTTAGGCAGAGAATATTGGCACCAGGTGCGCTTCCTCCTAATGCCTGCTGGCTGGGTGCTAACTAATCAATGAGACAAAAAAAAAAAAACACAGTAAGAAGCTATGGAGATGGCTCCACAATTAATGGTGTTCAGGAGGCAATGTCTCTTTTTCAATTTCGTGTGCTGCCAACTCCAAAGCTTATTTATTTCATTTAGGCACTCTGCTCCGAACTAACAAAACATAAAGACAAAAACCGAATGATGATAAAATGATATATGTGGTAAGATGGATGAAACCAAATGAACACCAAAATGCACCAAAATGCTAGAAAAGGCATTAACATTTAACTTGAATAACTACAAGTATAAACCAATCTTATTCTTTTCTCACTCGATGATAAAGGTCAGATTCTGGAGACAGAACAGGGGCAGGCGGAGTGTTGCTATGGTAATGCTCACCGTCAGATTCAATGCTGTTGAGAGTCGTGGGAGAGATGATGGACAGCTTGCACGGGCCCAGAGGACAGGTCTTTCCCATGTGCTCCTTACAGCTGCTGTGGACCTGTATACACAGACAGGCAAACAAACACACACACACACACACACACACACACACACACACACAAATACACACACATACACACACACACACACACACACACACACACA